>NW_012156443.1:139070-145763 GCF_000151545.1 Saprolegnia parasitica CBS 223.65
CTGCACTTGCACCACAGCCTCGTACAAGAGCCCGAACAGCCTGCTCTTCGTCGGCTTCTCCGGCTCCTCGCCCAACACGAGTGGCCGCGACGTCACCTCGTCCCGCGGATTGCGCTCCTGCCTCCGCCTGCCTAAATCAAGTCCCTCAACCGAGTACACACAACGAAGAAAGTCCGACAATTTTATTTAGCATAGTTTTATCTATTGTAATAGAGGACCCAATTCAACAACAACTAATTTCAATATTGCCCAATCACTACTAAATGGGAACACGCTGTGGAAAGGTTAAAGAGCTAGACTTTGGATTGCTGGTTGCGCAAGCTGGTCGCGCATAACGTAGAGTGCGTTGCGTCGAGACCTGGCACTCGTTCGTCCATGTTGCAGTGACACTGTGTCGATCTCGCGCTCGCCGGCGCCACCCACCCGCCACACTCAACTTGGCGGCCACACTAGAGTTCACGAGCGACGCCGGAGTACGCTTCGATGGACCGACCTTCTTTTTTATCGTTCGCTGGAAGGTTCATGCCAGCTGAGAGAATGGGTGCGAGACTCTCCTCTCGCAGGTTGTGGAATTATCATGGATACATCTTTTGCTGGACCGATACCCATGGGGTTCGCACGTCGTGGGATCACTCCATGGCGACTATCGGCGTAGTTTGCTCGTACATAAACTACCGGTAGTCCATCATCGTGTCGACCTAAACCCCTTGTCGTGAGAACCAACTTGTCCTTCTTCTCTGTATGATGCAGTCGCACGGAGCTGTCGCGCTGTAATTTGGAGATTCTCCACCTTGAAGCACGGTCCGGGTGGTGTTCGTGGTGACGTCGCTTCAGGATATGTGCCCATCGTGAGCGGGCCGCTACTTCAAGTGTGTCGTACAACCAGATCTTGGAGCACACAAACGTGATGGGCAGGAAAGGCTCCTGTGGCATCCTGCAACACCCATAAAGCCGACCAGTCTAAGATACGTGGACACTCCTGGCGTCAGCGTCCAGGTCGATCCTCTTCGAAATACTTCTGGCGTCGACTTTGTTTGGCCTGTTTATGCTTGTACGCGCTAGGGGCACAATCGACCCAGCTGTGTGCGTTACGGGTTGAAGTTGGTGTCGGTTACAAAAAAGAAAGGACGGCAACGTGGCGATCTTCTTGCGGTTTGTATACGACGCGCGCGAAATAGCCAGCGCAAGCGACTGTCGCAGGCGAACATGGCTTGAAGATTCGCAGGTCTTCCTTGCTTCTTGGCCCAAGTCCTCGGCAGGCACCAGTCGTTCCGGGTCATATTCTAGCGAAACTTCGCACGCCGACTCCATTCATTTTCCTTTTTGCCTCGAGCCCGCACTTTCCTCACACAATGGATTGGCAAGCGTCGTCGCTCATCACGATCGACGTCGGTGGCACGACCCACACGCTCACGTGGGGCGAATTCACCGCGTCGGTCGCCGAGGCCCAAACCGCCACCACTCATGGCGCGTCCCTCGACCTCTTCTGGCTCCTCTTTGGCGGCGTCCTCGTCTTCCTCATGATGCTGGGCCTCGCGCTCCTCGAAATCGGCTGCGTGCACAAGAAGAACACCAAGCACATCATCATTCGCATCCTCGGCGACTGCTGCATCACGGGCTTGACGTTCTATGCGGTCGGGTACAGCTTTGCGTTCATGCACGGCAATGGCTTTATCGGCACGACGGGCTTCTTCATGCAAGGCGCTGCGTTCACGGGTGCATCGGCGACGCAGGCGTTCCGCGGCCACCACTACGCCGACTGGTTCTTCCAGTGGGCGATCGCGTCCGTGGCCGTCAACATTTGCCACGGCGCGGTCGCCGAGCGCATCTCGCTGCCGGCGTACTCTGTCTACTCGTTCTGCGCGAGTCTTTTCATCTACCCGGTCTGCGCGCACTGGGCGTGGGCCGAGACGGGCTGGGCGAGCATGCTCAACGAAGGCAACCTCCTCTTTGGCATTGGTGTCATGGACTTTGCCGGCACTGGTTGTCTGCACATGTTTGCGGGGACGTCGGCGCTCGTTGGGTGCCTCTTGTTGGGTCCACGCCTCGGCAAGTTTACGGCCGAGGGCCACGGCCACCTCCCGTCGCAGTCGGTGCTGCTGCAATTCATGGGCACGATGATTCTCTGGTTTGGCTGGTACGGCTTCAACTGCGTCTCGACGCTGAGTCTCGAGGGCACGAAGGGCGACGTCATGGCCAAGGTCGCGGTCAACCTCACGCTCTCGGCGTGCACGGCCGGCCTCGTCACGTCCATCTTGTACAAAGTGCTGGTCGCGGGCCACTTTGACATTTCGCAGGCCAACAACGGCATCCTCGCAGGCTGCGTGGCTGTCACGGGGTCGTGCCCCGTGATTGAGCCCGAGGCTGCCATCGTCCTCGGCGTCCTTGGCGCGCTCGTGTACCTCTCGATTGCGCATTTGCTCGAGCGCGCGGGTATCGACGACGTCGTCGACGCGATTCCCGTGCACTTGGGCTGCGGCTTTCTGGGCACGTTGGCGCCTGGCATGTTTGCGTCCCCAAGCGGCGTCAAGACGTTTTACGGCAGCAACCGGACCAACTGCGGCTTCTTTTACACCTGCGAAGGCGGCGGCGGCAAGCAGTTTGGCGCGCAGATCGTGTACGCGCTCGCTGTCTTTGCTTTCGTCGGTGTCTGCGTGAGCCTTGTCTTTGGCAGCATGAAGGCCATCGGGTGCCTCCGCGTCTTGGCCGAAGCCGAGCGCATGGGCATGGACGCGTTCGAGCACGGCGGGTCGGCGTACGATGATGGCGAAATCGACGAGCACACCAACAAGGAGAGCTACAACAACTCGCTGCAGAGCCCGGTCGCGCGTCGCGACGTTGTTTAGGTTTAAGCTGCTTTTTATTGGAATAATCCATCTGAAGTGGACAGTTTTGTCTGTAAAATGCAGTAAAAATGTTGGAATCACAAGTCGTGTTCCTATTGGTTTCTGTGCTGTAGCATCAATGGATAAATGAGTGTCATCGTGTTTGTTTCGATGCACTTTGCGTTGGTGCTATAAGGGTCGTATACTTTTACAGGACTTTTATGAGGATGGATCGTCTCCTGCGCTGTCACGCCACAGGCCATAGTACCGGGTACCCGGTAAGCTTATAGCGCGACGCTTGCAGACGTGGTGGTCGATTGATGACGGTATGTAGTGCGCACACCGTGGGTCGTCAAGCAGCCAAAATATCCCTCCCAGCCCTTCACAACATAGTTCGGGGTCCTTCCAGCGATGGACAATGTGGAGTTATACGGAAAGGCTTGCGGCCAAGCGTCGCTTCCTACTTGATGGCCAGTGACGCGACAAGCGTGGGATATAAAGCGAGTTGCGTTCGATCCGCAGCGTGTATTACCTGTGCATACGATGAGCTGGAGCACGGTGATCATCGAAGGCAAAGCCCTAAGCCCGTTGTGCAGAAAGCTACAGGTACGAACTAGCGCTCTCGCATCGCCTCTCGAACACACGTGTACCCTCGATTTGTCAACACGTCGCATGTAGCATACATCACCCTTTGTATAATTATTTGTTAAGACGCCTACAGAGCGGTCTGCTGCTGCTGACGGAGGAGCTCGACGATAAAGGCCAGCTTGGCGTCGACATCCTGGACCTTGGCGTCCATGCTGGCCACCTGAGCGAGTAGCGTCGCGGCTTCGAGCGTGGCCTTGGACGGCAACACCGTGCGCTCGGTCGACGGTGCCGTGGCGGCAAATGCTTGAAGCTTCTTGATCGCCTTTTCGCCTTGGAGGTCCGTGACGCTGATGGCTTGGGCGATCTGCTTGGCCGTCCAGACCGTCGTGCCGTTGACGTCTTGGTTCAAAATGGTCTCGAGGCGACCGAGGAGGTCGGGGCGCTGCAGAATGTAAATCGAAAGCACATCGTGGAGCACGACAATAAACTCGGTGATGAACGACCGCTTCCCTTCGTTGGTCGTGACGACATCTTCGTGCGCTGCAATGATGACCGCGAGCATGATGTTGATCAAGACGAGCGTAATGATCGACTGCGATGCCCAGTACCATAGAATCGCGAGGTCGTTGTAGTCCTTGATCATGTCGTAGCTGTAGCCACCGAAAAGCATGTTGATGCACGTCACCATCGACTTGTGCAAGCTCGAGAACTCATCGAGCTGCGGGCCAAAGAGGAGGCACCCGGACGTTGCGAGCGCCATGACAACCAAGAGGAAGATGAAGAGGAACGCGCCGAGGCGCTTGAGACTGGCCACGATCGTGTTGGTCAAAATGTTCATGGTCGGGTGAAACTGGAAGGCTGCGAGCACACTATACAAAAGGCACGATAAGACACCATCTCCACAAACCAAAAACGAAGAAAATAAACGTACTGGACCACGAGCTGGAGGCACGTGACGATCGAAATGACGTACAAAAACTGGATCGACGGACCAAACGTGTCGATAAAGTCCGAGACGTCCGGCTGGTTGCTCTTGCCCATCTGAATGCGCTGCTCGGCGAGCGGCAGCTTGTACAAGTCGTCGTAAAACGTCGTCAACTTGGCCAGCTCGTCCTCAAAATGGGACGCAAAGAACTTTTGGCAAATCTGGATCCACGCTGCGTAGTACAAGCCGACGCAGAGGATCGAGCACCACTCGATGAACGTCGTGCGCGCGTCGCAGTGCCATGCGACTTGACGGAAAATCTGGCGCTTGATCGTGAGGAGGCGGCGGCCGAGCACGGCGAGGACAAAGATGCCGACGATGATGTCGAGGATCATGTTGATGATCGACGTCGAGTACGGGTTGGTCGGGACGCTCTGCACCGAGTACGTGGGCGTGTACGCGCCGCCCTCTTCAACGTGGATCTGAAAGTGGAGGTACGAGAACATGTCGAGCTCGCCGTTGTACGTGGTGATCTTGACGTGGAACTCGCGCGTTGCCATCGAGAGAAAGTAGCCGCCAGCGCTGCCTTCGTCGACCCAGCGCTTAAAGCGCGCGTACGGGTCCGGGTGGGCGGTCGGGATGTACATGGTGTACCACGGCTGGCGCCGCAGGTTGCGCGTCGCGAGGTCGCCTTCCTTGATGTCGGCTTCCAGATGAAAATCAAAGCACGGCCCGTAGCGCTTGGCGAGGAGCGAGTCGCTCTCGCACTTGGTCATGCGTGTGTTGAAGATGGAAAACTCGACCGCGCCGACGAGCTGGTTGTACATGCTGATGCGTCCTTGGAGCTCGGGGGCCAAGATCGTCCCTAGTGAGAGAAAAGAGGTAGGAATTGGTCGCAAACGAGAGCCGTGTACCGTTGACTGCAGTTTTCGTAAAGACGGACGGCAGCACCGAGTTGTTGATCCACTTTGGAATGTCGTCCATGGTCCGAATCTTCATGAAATTGACAATGGTCTTGGACTGCACAACATCCTATTACCACAAAAATAAGTTGGCGAAGCACAAGTGGACACCATCGTACCGAGGCCTTGGGGTTGAGCGCCGACGAGACGCCGTGGTCGGCCAAGTACACTTGGTGGATCGGCGTGTGCGTCAGCACCATCGCGATAAATGCAAAGAAAAGCAAGCACGGCACGGGCACGTTGACGAAGTGGCGGCGCAGATCGTGGCGCGCTTGGAGACCGATCCGTGCTCGCTGCGTCGAGATGCTCACAGTCTCTGGCTCGAGCATTGCGAGTGGCGTCTCGGCCGTTTCCAAGTCCTGCGCCCCCAGACCCCAGGGTGGGCCACGGGGCTGCTCTCTTGCACGTAGTGCGTGCTAAAGCTCTTCATCGATGTGGAGCCAAAGGAAAAGTGGGCGATACTACCATATAAGTATAACAAGTGAAGCGCGAGCGAGGCGACATGTGCTTTTCGGCGCCAGAGGCTCCCAACGGCAAAGTCGCCGACAACCTCATCACGCGCGACTCGTCGTGCGCATTTGGATTGGTCGACAGAAAATAGAATACAAAAAGTCGCGTTCTGATTGGATAAAAAGAATTTCGAAGCCAATACATGTCGCCCACTGTGGTCGGCCCGAGCGTCGCACACTCACGTCCACAAACAAGAGATGGTTGGTCACGCGCCAATTCTTGAAGCTGGATAGGGAGAAGCCACGCTGGAACACGCTGTCATCCATCGCAACCCAAGTGGGAACTGCACATCGAACTTTTTTTTCGACTGTTGCAAGTTGTCGTGGTAGAGTACCAACCACTTGGCTCTATGCTCTCCCGTTGCCACGGCTCGTCACGATCCCATTGCAAACAGACGACTGCGTGGGACGGTGAAAGTTTCGGATCCTGACGCTATCGAATGAGGTCATCACGTGTCTGTGTTGCTCGTGCATGTCGTCATGCACACGAGTCGGCACGCACTGTTTGTAGCTCCCTGGTCACAATAAAAGAATTTATTGCAAACCGAGAGGCCCATTCTCTCAAAATTCATGCTTGGTAACATGCAGCAGCAGTTCAAAACGCTGGCAGTGGCAGCATTGGCTGGCAGTGGCCGGTTGGCTCGAACGCCGAGCACCCACTGCGATTGCACAGTCTTTGTCCCCACCTAAGATTGGAGTGGGATGCTCTTACAACCCAGCGGCGTGGGTTGCCAGAACCATAATGCAACTCTCAAAGTGGAATATTCAATTCAAGCTCACATGTGACAAGGATTTTTGGCTGGATTTGGGTGACGCCATTCCAAGGGCACCTGGTGCCTTAGGCGGCGCGGCTTGCCGTGTCGCCCGCAGGGCCATGGCGCGCT
>NW_012156443.1:145987-186939 GCF_000151545.1 Saprolegnia parasitica CBS 223.65
TCCCGTCGCCTCCCGGCCCTCCGCCGCCGCCATGAGGCGACCGGGCTCGCCGCGTGCGGCGTCGGTTCTATGCGCCGGGGCGGTATCCGGATTTATTCGGATGCGGGCTCGGACGGTTTCGTTTGAAACACACCCGACGGCTTGCACTCCTCTGTCGGGTGGTCCGAGTACAGGAGCCTGCGTACGACCTCGAGCGAGCTAACCCTCGGCGAGTGGGGTCCACCACGGGATGGATCTCTCCGTGCGCAGCTCACTCCCAACGACCCAGTGCTGGTGCCAACTCCCACGCATTCAGGCGTAGCACTACGTATGCGAAGTCTTTGAGTTAGTTTTTGCTAATTTGGTTTCAACGCGAACACGTTTGATTGATTGATTGATTGATGTGACAAGGACCGTCGAGCGCCACTCTCTGCGTTGCGCAACGGGCGATAAAATGCAGCTCATGCCTTGGTCCGCTGTCATTGATGCGTCCACAAACTATAGTCTTTACGTCCTTGAGCCATAACTCAATGAATGATGGTCATCACGAGGTTGTCACAATTCCGCGGCAGCCAACAGCAACTCAACACTCGTGCGAGCGCTGAATGTTGGCAGTGGTGCATGCTTGGTAGCGAACCTTGTCATGAACCTTTGTTGGTCGGCTGAGGGGCGTTGGTCGGTACACACTTAATCTCGTGAAACTTTACGGCGAAGCACTGTAGCCACTGTACTAGTAGAAGCGGTAGCGACAGATCTTTGGCAGTTTGTAGTAGTACACTGCTACCATCGCAAGGGTCCTGTCGGCACTGAAAGCGGCAAACTTTGCCAGAGTCAGAACTTGCAGAGTGAGTTCTGCCAAGCTTAGGGTAACAAGCTTTTCGTGCTTTCGTCGTAACTTGTGGAGCGGCAAGAAATGCAGTAGTTGAGCTTTGCCCATGTCACCCATCGCAACGAAAGCCTGTGTGCACATCGATGCAAGTAAGAATATATTGTTGACGTCGGTCGCTACCAAGCAGGGCCCGTTTACATGAGCATCGCCGATAGCGCGCAAGCACCAAGAGCCCACGCAATGTACGTGTGGTGGGCTGCACCGTTTTTATTCGGCGGCGCCGTCGTCGTATTCGTCTCCATACTCATGTTGACCTCCATCGTCATGACGTCGTCCGAGATGAAAAGGTCAAAGTTGTTTTCGCTCGTGTCGACGGGCAATTCGAGCAACCCAATGTCATCGCCCAGCTCCGAGTCGTCTGACTCGTCGACCGTGATGGTGGCACCACTGCCCGTCGAATTGGTGGCTATAGAACGTCAGCACGTTTGCTGCGTCAACGCCCATGTACAAGTACCTGGTTTCGTCTTCGGGCAGTCGACGGGCGTGACAGCTGCGTTGACGCAGGTTGCGGCCGTTAATAAGCATTCGTTCTTGAACTTGATCGTGGCACCCTTGAGCGTAGCACACACCTTCACCTTTTCCTTGTTTTTCGAACACTTGCCGAGGCCGCACTTGCCCATGGTCGCGGGGCACTTGCCTGGCGAGAGGAATTCAATGCTTGGGTTAAGGCACCGTGCGGCCTTGAGGTAGCACAGATGGTCATACGTCACGCCGTTGGACCCGCAGACAGGTGCGACTTGGTTGGGTTTGCACCTGGCGAGCTTGGACAAGCACGTCGGGTCGCATGCTTTGGCCGCGCTTGCAAAGCAATGCACCTTGCGGTTCTTGCACTTGGCAGCGAGGCACTCGCACTGGTTGCTGTACGAAACGTCGTATGCAGTTGTCGAGTTGGAGAGGGCGCAGTAGACCGCTTGCTTGGAAGAGGTGCAATTGGCCGCACATGTGCCTCCTTGAAGACCCAAGCTAGAGACTACGGCTGGCAGCGTCAGCAGCGTGAGAAGAAGACGCTGCATTGTACGGCAAAAGTGTAAATGATTGTGATGAGGACCAAGTTTCCGTTTTGCATTTTTGGAAGTCGAGAACCTTTAGCGACAATTTTCCGAGAATGAAATCCGTCGAAGATATACGCCTTTTCCCATATTTCCGTTGCACATTTGAACCAATAGCAACGCAGGGCGTTGCCCTTGCCAACGACGCCAACGTAAGCCTCCAACCGCTTTTTCGACCCCCGAGTGTCCGTAAATAACCTCGAGCGGCTGCGCTGCTTTGCTCACAGACCTTGAAAGGACTGCAGCGTCGTGGGACCCACTCGGATTCTTCACATGACAATCTACGTGTGGGCAAGAAAAGCCCCGTACTAACGGTGCCGTGCAGTCGCGGCCCGGTGAGCGAGTGAAGAAGCAAATGGCCCAGCCATGCCTTTGACGTTGCAACAGGAAGGGCCGCCTTTTCCAATACGTTTTCCGCGCAAGGCCGAGCGATCTAGAAGACGAAATCTAGAAGGACTCTAGATCCAAGATCCAGGCGCAGAGCACGCAGCGTCGATCCATTCCCACATTTCTAGTGTCAGTCAACAAGCAGACCCGCCTCGCCCACCACGGTTGGTGCCTCAAGTAGTTGAATCTTGATTGAGGAAACGAAGGGTAGTTCCTGCAAGCTCTGTTGAACATGAGTGGAGACCGGCAGAAAATTGAAAATGCGCGAGGCCCGAAGCGGAAACATGAGCGGAATTACTCGAATTACCCTTCCCCGGGAGAACCTATGGTGGGTCCAGAGGTCCAGAGTGCCGGGTCGGTTTAACTTGGACGATGAGTGAAAACCTGCAGTCGATTGTAACTTTCCGTTACATCGCGTCCGCTCATTTTTTGCCGGTCTGCACCTCGTTCATTTTTCAGCCCCGCTCATTTGATGTTGTTTTATCTTTAACTTGATCCTGAATCAGCTATCGGCCACGCACACGTCCGTTTCGAGCGTGGAGTTGCGCAACCCTCTCATTTTAGATTCGACTTTTGGTCAGCAGCCAGCCCCACCTCGGTGATAACTACATACAGGCAATGGCCTTTAAATTTCTCAAACTCGCCAGCAATACTAACGTTATTGACTGAAGAGGACGTCATGAGCCCAGATATGACAACATGCGCGACTTCATGAATGAATCTATAGAAGGCGTTGCTGCTGCTGCTTCATGCACTCGACCAAGAAGGCGAGCTTGGCGTCCATCTCTTGCATCCTGGCATCGACGCTCTGGCTTGCAGGCACGGTGGCGCGATCGAGGGCCGCAGCGATCCGGTTGACGCCGTGCCCGGGCTCGTCGACGTCCACGGACGCCGCGTAGTGCTTGAGTTTGGCGATGAGCCGTTCGGCGCGGCGCTCGCTGATGTTGATCCCGACGGCCACGTCCTTGGTCGTCCAGAAAATGTGGGACTCGATCTCCATGCGGTTGGTGAGCTTCTTGAAGAGGTCTGGACGCCGCAAAATGTAAATCTTGATCACGTCCCGCATGACAAGAAAAAACTCGTCCACAAACGAGCGCTTCCTATACGAAAATAAGAAATGCAGCGCAGAAATGGATCGCATGCGATGTCGTACCCAAGGTTGACGTCGACAATCTCTTGGTGGGACGTGATGACAACGGCCAGCATAATGTTGACCAGCACAAGTGTCACAATCGACTGACTGACCCAGAACCAAACGACCGCGAGGTCGTTGACGTCCTTGATGAGGTCGTAGCTGTAGCCGCCAAAGAGCATGTTGATGCACGTCACCATCGACTTGTCGAGGCGGCTAAACTCTTCGAGCTGCGGCCCAAAGAGGAGGCACCCAGACGTCGCGAGGGCCACGACAACCAAAAGGAAGATGAAGAGGAACGACCCGAGCCGCTTCACACTCGACACAATCGTATTGGTCAAGACGTTCATCGTTGGGTGAAACTGGAACGCCGCAAGCACACTATACAAAAGGCACGATAAGACAATATCTCCACCCATCGAAACACTGTACTGGATCACGAGCTGGAGGCACGCAATGATCGACACAATGTACACAAAGTCAATCGCACCGCCAAACGTGTCGATGATGTCCGACACAATCGGCTGCGTGCTGTTGCCCATGTAGTCGCGCTGGTTGTATTGGCCCGGTGCTGTGGTGGCGTTGGCCGTCTCGGGGAGCTTGTACAAGTCAGTGTAAAAGTCGTCGAGTGCTTGGACTTGGCCGTCGAGGTTCGAGTTGAAGAACTTGTTGCAGACTTGGATCCACGCTGCGTAGTACAGCACGACGACGATGATCGAGCACCACTCGATAAAGGTCGTGCCAACGTCGCAGGACCACGAGTCCTTGCCGCGGAACTGACGTACGAGCATCCAGAGCCGGCGGCCGAGCACTTGCAGGACAAGAAGCCCAACGATCGCGTCCATGACAATGTTGATGTGCGACGTCGAGTACGGGTTGGTCGGAATGCTCTGCACCTTGTAGGTGGGGCTGCAGGCGCCGCCTTCTTCGACTTCAACTTTGAAGAGCTGGTACGTAAAGAGGTCGAGCTGGCCGTTGTACGTCGTGATCTTGACGAGAAGCTCCTTCGTGGTCGGCGAGAGGTAGTAGCCACCTTTGGTGCCTTCGACCTGCCAGCGCTTGAAGCGGTCGTACGGCTTTGTGTTGCCGATCGGAATGTACATGGTGTACCACGGAAAGCGGCGCAGGTTGCGCTCCCGAAGGCTGCTGACCGGTGCATCGATTGGCGAGTCAATCTCAAAGTCAACGCACGGCCCGTAGTGGTTTTTGAGGCCACTCGAGCTCTGGCACTCGGTCTTGGGCATGTTGAGGACCGAAATGTCGACCGCACCAACGAGCTGGTTGTATGAGCTAATGCGGCCCGCAACAATCGTATCTAGAGCAGTTTTGAGTCAACACCGGATTGTGATGCGAGTACAACGATTTCTGTACCGTTGATGGTCACGTTCTGAAAGACGGACGGTAGCACCGAGTTGTTGATCCACTTGGGAATGTCGTCGAGGGCCCGGATCTTCATAAAGCTCACGACGGTCTTGGACGGGACAACATCCTACATCGCAGAAATGGGATGAGCGTTTCATGCTGTAGACTGAACGTTTCATAAAATGGATGGCTACCTCTGCTTTCGGGTTGAGCTCCGTCGCTACGCCGTGGTCGGCCATGTACACTTGGTGGATCGGCGTGTGCGTCAGCACCATCGCGATGAACGCAAAGAAGAGGAGGAGCGGTCCCGGCAGCGTCATGAAATGCCGACGGAGCTGCTTCCGGGCCTTGAGCGCGACATGGATTGTTTCCGTTGGGATCGACGCCGTCGGCGGCGGCGCCATCTCGAGCGCGTAGGCTTCCGTTCGTGGGCTTGCGACGTCAAAGTACTCGGCCTTCATGCAGCTGACAGCAAATGCAATAATGTAATCGACTTGCAACTCCCAGATCGAGCGGCAACTAGTTACGACCGGGCACAATTATTACTGCAAATCCGTCGACACCTGCTTTTTCAGTACATAGTGGAGGCTCCGTTCAATGTTTAACAGCCTGGTATTGACGGCCAAGTGTGCCGGGGGTTGTGGGCGGTATCTTTAAAGTGGTACGGTATTGTTCCATGGAGCCGGGACCTTATCGAACCAAACACCTTGGTCATGGAGGCTCCATACCCGCAGCGATCGTTGCGAGCATGCATGCAAGCTTGGGCTGCCTCCACTACTCGAACGAGCTCCACCTTGAAAAGCTGGAAACGACAGCGTGTACAGTTTCATGACGTTGTATGCTCCTGCATCAGTGTTACGTTCGAGTTGTTCGACTACATGTGGCCCGAATAAACCCTTCCATATCGGGTGCAAAGCTACTCTTTTTGTGCTTATCGAGGACCTCGTTGAATCAACTTTAGCACAAATCAGAGAATGGTCATTGAAAGCACAACTTCAATGGTTCGGGTCAGCCCCAACGATTGAAGTTTGGCTACGATCGCGCGCAGTCGTACCGTCAAACTTTCAAAAACCAACGGCTGCCTCCGTGCTGCTACAATGCACGCATGCGTGTCTATGGTGGGAAAAGCACCATGCCGTTTCCATTCCTTGCAGCCGCGAATAACAGTCGACGAGGCAGACGTCATTGCATGTGACGTTGCGATTCCCTGCATTCGTTCTTGGGGTGCTTGGTAGCATTTTCCAATTGCAGCATCCAAGCTCTGCGAGAGATTCCAATAGGTAAGCATGAAAGCCCCTGCGGCTCACTGTACGTTACTGTGCGCATATACGTACGTATCTTGTTGTTGAAGTGGATCGTCTATTACAATCGATAAAACTATGCTACATAAAATTGTCGGACTTTCTTCGTTGTGTGTACTCGGTTGAGCGACTTGATTTAGGCAGGCGGAGGCAGGAGTGCGATCCGCGGGACGAGGTCATGTACGTATCTTGTTTCGGCGTCCCATGCCCGCGATATGCGGCAACAATGGGGCTGACCATCCCTTTTCCGGACAACATTATCCGGATGTCACACATGTTGCTCACTTTGTTTCGATGACCAGCGCGGCCGAGATCGAAGCGCTGCAGGTGCTCCTCGCCAAGGAGCTCTACCTCGAGCACGTACGACGGCGCCTGCTACTGCGGCTCCAAAGCCCATGCTCATCTGTGGCTTAGGCGAGTCCGCTCTATGTCGCGTGCACAGAAGGTGACATGGAGAAGGTCACGTCGCTCCTGGTCGACACCGCCACGGACGTCAACTGGCGCACGCCCGACGAGGGCTGGACGCCGCTGCACATGGCGTCGGCCATGGGCTACGACGACATTGTCGGGTTGCTTCTGCGCCACGGCGTCGCCGCCGACGCACTGGGCCACGTACGACGTCCTGTCCCTTTCGCCGTCCTGTCGATGGCTTTTTCTGTAGGACGATGTGACGCCGCTCATGGCTGCGTCGATCCAAGGCCAGCTCTCGACGCTGCAGCTGCTCGTCGACGAAGGCCATGCCAACGTCAACGCCGTGACGACGGTGCATCACTCGGTCGCTGTCGCCGCGCGTCCTATGTGCGATGTAGGATGGCACGTCGGCGCTGCACGGCGCTGTGCACAACCACCACTTGGGCTGCGTCGAGGCGCTGCTGCGCTTTGGCGCCGACGTCAACGCGATCGATGCGCAGGGTATTTCTGCCCTGGAGATCGCGTCGTCGGCCGGCGACCTCGAGATGATCGAGGTCTTTGCCACCAAGGCGAGCGCGCCGCTTACGTTGCAAATGACTGCTGCCGTGCGTTCTCGTCCTGTCTTTCATATGATGTGTACAAGTTGTCTATCTAGGACGGGACGACAGCGCTGCATGCAGCGGCGCTCCATGGGCACATTGACGTTGTCCAATGGCTCATCTCGCACGGCTGCCCCAGTGACGCACCCAACGAAGTACACTGTCGTCGTCCTCATACACATGTATCAGTTCTTATCGATCGCTGGCTAGATGGGCCTCACACCGCTGTACCTTGCCGCGCAAGAAGGGTTTGATGCGATCGTCCAGCTGCTTTTGAACGAAAAGCCAACGCCAACGCCGTCTCGAGTGTCGTGCGTCCCAAAATCTTGCACTTAGTGTGGACAACATGTCCTTTTTATTGAGTAGGACGGGTTCACACCGATCATGATTGCAGCGCAGATGGGCCATGTCGGCGTCGTCGAGCTCCTCCACGCGCGCGGCGCGAGCCTTACGTACCGTACACCGGTAATACAATATTGTCTTTCACTCTGTAGACCAACGTGGCATGATGCGTGCGATAGGATGGCTGGGATGCCTTGTACGTTGCCGTGCAAAACGGCCATGCGTCGGTCCTCGCCTTCTTGGTCACCCACGGCGCCAATGTCCACGCCACCTACAATGTACAACTTGTCATCGTTTCTTTGGACGACCAACCACGTAGAATGGCATTACGCTGCTGTACACGGCCGCGCAAGAAGGCCACGTCGAGTGCGCCTCGTACCTCTTGGACCACGCCAAGGTGCCGGTCGATGCGCCGCAAACGGTGGGTCCCATGGCTTTTCTCGTCGACAAAAGTGTGGACAACTTGTCTCAAATGTCATGTCGAGTAGATGGGCTGGACACCGCTGCACATTGCCGTGCTCCATCACAAGATGGCGATTGCGCAGACACTTCTTTCGCACGGTGCAAATGTCAACGCTGTCGAAAACGAGGTAGTCGCCTCTGCCTTGTGGACGATCCGCGTGACCCATAGCCCTTTCCTGGCTAGATGGGCGGCACACCGCTGCATGTCGCAGCCGAAATGGGCAACCTCGAGATGGTCCAGTTCCTTCTCTCGCATGGTGCGAGCACGGCGGCGACGCTCAAGGTATTCGATGAACCCACGCCAAGCAACAACTACAATGTACTATATCACTAGGATGGATCGACGCCACTCGACACGGCCAAGAACACGGGCAACGAAGCGGCCCTTGGCCCTTTGCTGGCGTAAGTTGTACATCGTCTTAACAACGTTGTGGAAGCTATGTCTATTGAAAATGCCGGCGCACGTCGTGGCAATGCGCATCAAAGTGACGCAATGGCGTTCCGAGTTGGTTCCTACACCGCAGAGATGGACAGTCTTGACATAGACCGGCAGTCGCGATGTGTACGTGAGGTCCTTGGCCCGCTCGGCGCTCGGCGGGTGCGTCGAAAAGTACTTGAGCGACTTTGGCGAGTCCATTTTGGCCCAGTCGGCAAACATCTATCAACTTGTCAACCTGTGGGATGCGGCGAGGGTGCGAGGGTACCGCGGGGCTCGCGCGCGGATCGTAGCAGGCCTTGGCCATGAGCTGGAGCCCGATCGCGTCGGCTTCCGACTCGTGGGCGCGCGACTTGGGCAGGTTCACACCCAGGGCAAACGCCTTGTCACATCAAGTTGCCACAAGTCGACGCGAGTCAACGTACCGAAGACGCGAGTGTACTCGCCTCCGGAGACAAGAAGAGCAGAAAGAGAGAAAATAGGTTGCCCACCGAGAGCTGCTCGGCACTGTGGCCTGATACGACAATGGCGAAGAATGTAGGCATGGAACAGAGGACGTAGCACGACTTACGCGCAAGAGCGTGGGCGACTTCATGGCTCAGCACGGCCGCGAGGCTGTCTTGGTTGCGTAGTAGCTAGCGTCAAAATGAGCGATTGCTTGCGTCCAAGACGACCACCTTGAAGAGACCCGTGTACACACAAATCTTGCCGCCGGGAAGACAAAACGCATTGGGCTCGGGCGACTCGATCACGACAAAGTCCCACTTGAAGTCGGTTCGGTTCGACGCGGCCGCGATGCGCTGGCCCACGGCGCGCACCATCTTGGCCCGCTATAGAGCAAGGCGGTGACGCATCCGGTGCGATCGCCTGGACGAATGTGTACCGGGTCGCTTGGCGGCACAATCGCATCCCGGTTGTCGCGAAGGATCTCGCGAAAGCTCATCTCGCCCAAGCGCCGCTCGGACTCTACACCAGCCAAAGGATAGTGAGCGTATGCGAGAGCTTGTGGCGCCGTACGCGGTGTCATGAGCATCAGGCGCCGGCGGCCCGTCTCGGGTACTGTCTCCACGTGCGAGTAGATGTAGCCTAGTACGGGCGCCGATGACGAGGATGCTACGGGCTGAGAGGATAGACGCACCGCCAAAGGCTGCGGTCGCAAGCGCGCCGGCAATGGCGCTTGCGCGGACGTACAGAGGCACCGACGACATCGTGGCAACAAAAATCACGCCGCATTCGGCACATGGGCGGATTCGGCATCATGTGCCGAATCTAAACGCACGCACCCTAACGCCAGATTCCAGGTGTGGGCCTTGGCTTTTGGTATCACGCAGAGACGATGAATCAATTGAGTTTGTAGTTAAATCCATGACCCTCTTTCTAATCGAATTGACGGGCCATAATGCCAAAGCGATAGCTGCCGTCGTAGGTGCTGGGATGACACGCCGGCTCGGTGGCGGCGACGGTGCAGTATGGTGTCCCACTCATGTAGACGTTGGTCGACGGACCAAACGCTGTGGGCGACCACGCCGCTACGCCCGTGTTTTCCAGGAACAAGTCCAGCATCCATCCTAAATTGGCCTGGTTCACATCGTCGGGAACGCTTTCCAGATGTGGGTTCTGCGCCAGATTCAGTGTTGTGAGACTGCTCAGCGCCCCTAGCGTGTATGCTGGCAGCTCCGAGATGTTGTTGCCAAAGAGAGAGAGACCACCGAGGAGCGTGAGCTCACGAAAGGATGCGGGCACGCTGCGCAATTGGCCTTGCTCGATCAAGAGCGAGTTGAGGTTGGTCCATGCGGCGACGGTTGCTTCGTCAATCTCGGAAATCCCCGAAACAATAATCTCGACATCGGTCAGCGTCGGCGGCAAGTGCTTGTGAACGATGGCCCGGGGCACGGTCGACACGTTGGTGTACACGAGCACGATATAACTGAGCGCTGTAAAGACATCGGCCATAATGGGATCGGGCCACTCGACGATGGTCGAGTTGTAGATTTCGAGACCAAAGAGTTGTGGGAACCGCGCTAAATTCGGCACCTCAAGGTCCGGGCAATGCGCGATGATCAGTAGCTGTAGCGTGCTTGGGTGCAAGGCACGCAACGCCGCTGGCACTGCGGCCTGGGAAATACCCCGTGCTGCACAGCTAACGACTTGAACGACGCAACGGCACTCGAGCGTGAACCACGGGTTCACGGCGGTGAGGCACCCATGGGTGCACGACGCGCGGAGTCCATTCCAAGACGAGTAGATGAGCGACATGGCAACGACGGTTGCACCCCACGTGACGCTTACGACACGACTGACGGCGATTGAATAGCGCCAGACGGCCACGCCATGAAACCTGGTTCGTTTTCGGTGGGGCGTGGGAGGGCGACTGGGGGGTGCGACGTCTCGAAGTCGGCTGTCGTAGGCCATGCACAGCGTATACTCGACGTCGCGAAGGCTCCACCAGACGCAAAGGCACGGCAAGAGCCGTGTGATCGTCTCGGCCCCCGAGATGAGAAACAATTTTCGACCCATGAGGATCGCATTGTAGAACCACACATCGTCGTACAGCGCATCGTTCTTGTCTTGGATCGAGAGGGAAAAGTACCGCACGTAGGGACTGACACCAATCCACGGCAAGAGACAGACAAGGATCATGGTCAGTAGCGCTGGCACGAGCGCCGCTGCCGTGTGCTCGACAACGCGCGGTAGCTTGGCGAGAAAGAGCAATGGCGTGAGCATCCCGCTGAGGCCAATGCACATCGCGTACGCCAGTGTCAGCGCCGACGACGTCGACTGTTTCGAGATCGCAACAACTTCCAACGACTGCAACGCCAGTGACAAGGTGCGCTGGACTTCGTAGCCCCACGCAAAGAGCTCGCCTTGGCTGCTAAAGTGGGCCGCGTACGTTGTCCAGAGCTCGCCGAGGCGGCGAAAGCAAAGGCTCATCGAGAGAGCGCCAGTGTCTGCCCGGCGCTTGCTCGAGTCGCGCACCAGCACGAGGCGCTCAATGCGCTTCTCGAGTTGCCGGTAACGCACCATGGACACGAGGCCTTCGCAAAAGAGCGCGCCGACGAGGATGCAGGCGACCATCGAGGCCGTGAGGTCGGGCGGGAGGCCCAGCGTCCGCCGCTCGTAGCTGTACAGGTCCGACGTGATGTAGTGGTGGCAGTACGCGAGGAAAAAGAGGTGCGCCGCAAACAGTGCGTGCAGCAACGCGACAAGAAGCCACAGCGAGAAAAACGCTCGCGCGGGCAATCGGTGCTCGGTCGCCCGCCACGTCTTGACCTTCTCAAAGCGCACCGAGAAGACTCGTGCGACGAGTGGCCGCATCGTGCGTAGCGGTTGCATCACTTGGATAAGGCGATGGTCTCGGACTTGAAGCCTGTCTAAAATGACGGGCAGTCTAAATTCAATCGAGCGTTTCACAGCCGAATGGCTGGTCTCATGTGTGGTTGAGGTTATGGGCCATGCCGGTTGATACATCGATAGCTGCTCGGTCGTGGCTCTCGACGCTGCCGATGTTCGTGTCCCGAAACTTCCGTGTACGAAAGACACTTTGTGTACACACGACAAAACATTAGACATGTTGACCGCAAAAAGTGTCGCTATCTACTACTAGTAGTAGAAGTACTTTACAACACCAGCATGACGATTGACGCGACGACCATTGGGACGAGGCCCGTCAGCGCGGCACCCGCCGCGGCCGACTTGGCGGTCGCGGCTGGCGTCGTGGTCGCAATAGTCGGTTTTGAGGGGTAGTGGTCGTGTTGTCCGTCTTGTTGGCCGGCGTGGCTTTGGGCGCGGGCGTCACGGTCGCTAGCTGCGACGGTGCCTTGGTCACCACTGTCGACGCGCCCGAGACCGTGAGGTTGGCGTAGCACGGCTTCATGGTGCCGTTGGCGTAGAAGAGGCCAAAGTGCTGCTCGACGTTGTTGGTGTCCGTCTCGTTCGCATTGAACGCCATGTCGAACGACGTATAATAGTAGTAGTTCCAGTCCATTTGCTTGGCCAAGAGCGAAAAGTCGTTGAAGTATTTCTAGTCACCCATCTCAGACCAGATTGTAGATGTAGTGAGTGCGTACCGCAGCTTGCGCTGGCGTCGCCGGGCTCGCTTTTTCGGCGGCGCCACCGGTGGCCCAGCCCGTCTCGGAGATGAGAATCTTCTTCTTGTACTTGATAGCGGACGCGATCACGGGCTCCATGCGCTTGTAAAACCACGCAGCCGAATCGCTGGCGTTTTTCTTTTCCCAGAACGGATACTGATTGGCCGACACCACGTCCACCTACACAAGGTCGGGTGAGATCTCCATCACAATCTTCGAGGGATGGTGTCGCACCGCTTCGACCATTGACGGGTTGGCCGCCCACGTATCCGCATAATCGGCGATCGTCACCGGCACGTTGATCTTGGCCGTCGCGAGCTCGTCCTTGACCTCCTTCATGTTGGCGATCGCCTAAATCATGGGTGAGCGGTGGTGTCAAAATATATGTACGATCTTACAATCTCGGGCGTCACGTCGTTGCGGGATACAGCGGCCGACCCAACGTGGATACCGACGACAGTACTGTCAACAAGGCCACCCTCAATGAGCTCGGTGAGCTTGACTTTTTCCGCATCAAAGATCGACGGGAGGGGGCCGACCCAGAGCCCGAGCCAGACCGTGAGACCCGCCTTCTTGGCCGCGCCAATGACAAGCTCGCCCGCGTTGCAGTCGGTGAGCGAGTAGATGCGCACGCCCTTGGTGACCTTGGCCAAAATCGCAAAATCCTTGTCGATTTGGGCCGACGACTTGCAGTTGGTGGCGTCGGGGCCCCAGTTGGGCCCAATGCGCGGGTTGTAGTTGATACCGGGCACCGAGATGGTCGCGTTGGCGACGGCGAGCGAGGTCGCGACGAGGACTGCTGCTGTCTTCATGGCCAATTGTGGAATGGATGGTCTCACACGACGTCTTGTACCATTCGTGCACGCTTGCTTGAATAATTACGGGTATTGAAGCGCTTAGTTGTTTCAGCCAACGTGTGTGTTCGATTCGTATTTGATTGGGTAACAGATACGCAACTTCGCGCTGATTGGTTGGAGCGGCGGTTTCACAAATTGCATTTGGCGCAGGATTCGTTGTCGCAGGGTTGTGATGTGGCTTCTTCCAACGGACCTGTGATGCACGACGGTGTTGGTGCATAGTGATATCACGCTATCTGAGACTCGTGGAAGTACGTTTTAGGCGGTGCGGATTGGTCCAACAGCAGCATTGCTCGGTAGTATGTTCGCAAAAACTAGTTTGAATTTCTTTTACGACAGAGAATCTTGCAGGGACAATTCGTGCAAATGGTCGTCCACGGCTGCATCGACCACCCATGCTGCGACCAGCGTTGACCAATCATGGGCCCCAAGGAGCGCGTGGGAAATGGATTGTTGCTTGGTGTGTGCAAGCCCGTCGCGCAGGCGGCTCCTAGCTACGACGGCGTATGGACATGAATAGTAGGAATTCGTCGCAGAAGAATGCGTCTTAGTGAGCCATCAAGGCTGAGGCTGATTGCTCAGGAAAGCACTTCGGCTCTCGCCGTTCTAATGACGAAATGACATCACCCAGATCTCATTTCTTCGTACTAGTAAGGGTATGCGTGACAGCCCTTTTGACATGTTTGCTCTTGCAGCGATCCACACGACAGCAAACAACCCAGAGAGCCGCAACCATCAAGTCGTGATGGGACCGCAGCTGTCCAGGCGCACACTACCAATCTACTACGTAGTATTGAACAACGAAACGGTCGACCACACCTCCCTCCCTCATTCTTTCATACAGGATGTTTATATATATTATCCCTCTGTATCAACTCGATACTGAGGGCCGTGGGTCTCGATCGTTGGTTGAAAGCGTCGCCATTCTCATTTTCACCGACCTACCAGCGTTTAACCTTGTTTGATCTATCCCCGGCTTCCTTGGTTCATACAGTAAAAAGATACACTCCATTCATTTCTGTCAGCTACACTCGCTGATGGATGATTACATGGCCATCATAATAACGGATGCGATCGCCATCGTCACGAGGCTTGTGAGAGCGGCGCCCGTTGCCGCCGACTTGGTACTCGACTTGCCAGAGCCCGTCGAGTTGGAGCCTGCGCTCGGCGACGCGTTGGCACCGGGCGACGACGTTGCGCCGGTAGGCTTGGTCGAGTTGTTTGTCTTGGGGCCCATGCCGTCGTTGTTGTTCTTGGGGATTGTGTTGGGCACCGGCGTCATGGTGACGTTGGAGAGCTGCGACGGCGCCTTGGTCACGACGGTCGTCGCGCCCGAGACCGTGAGCTCGGCGTAGCACGGCTTCATGGTGCCGTTGGCGTAGAAGAGGCCAAAGTGCTCCTCGACGTTGTCAGTGATCGACGCGTTTGCGTTGAACGCCATGTCGAACGACGAAAAGTAGTAGTAGTCCCAGTCCATTTGCTTGGCCAGAATCGAAAAGTCGTTAAAGTATTTCTAGTCACCCATCTCAGACCAGATTGTAGATGTAGAGAGTGCGTACCGCGGCTTGCGCCGGCGTCGTCGGGCCCGTGTTGACCGCTGACCCACCGGTGGCCCAGCCCGTCTCGGAGATGAGAATCTTCTTCTTGTACTTGGTCGCCGACGCGATCAGGGGCTCCATGCGCATGTAAAACCACGCCGCCGCGTCGTTGGCGTTCTTGTTTTCCCAAAACGGAAACTGGTTGGCCGACACCACGTCCACCTACACCAGGTTGGACTAAGATCGCCATCACAATCGTAGGTGTCGCACCGCTTCGACCATTGACGGGTTTGCAATCCACGTATCGCCAATGTCGGCAATCGTCACCGGCAAGTTGATCTTGGCCGTCGTAAGAACCGCCTTGATTTCCTTAAAGTTGGAGATCGCCTGTACCATATCATATAAGCTTCGGCGCCATACGATGCAATTTCTACCTTCTCGGGCGTCACATCCTTCCGGTACACAGCCTCCGACCCGACGTGGACACCAACGACTGTGCTGTCAACAAGACCGCTCGAGATAAGCGACGATAGCTTGGCCTTCTCGGCGGCAAAGATCGTCGGCTCGGGGCCGACCCAGAGCCCGAGCCAGACCGTGAGACCCGCCTTCTTGGCCGCGCCAATGACAAGCTCGCCCGCGTTGCAGTCGGTGAGTGAGTAGATGCGCACGCCCTTGGTGATTTTGGCCAAAATCGCAAAATCCTTGTCGATTTGGGCCGACGACTTGCAGTTGGTGGCGTCGGGGCCCCAGTTGGGCCCAACGCGCGGGTTGTAGTTGATGCCGGGCACCGAGATGGTCGCGTTGGCGACGGCGAGCGAGGTCGCGACGAGGACGGCTGCGGCTTTCATTGCCCGTTGTAGAATGGAGAGCGTCTGCCCGTTCAGACAGCGCGTGTGTCACACATACGTTTGATTCGCGTTTGATTGGGTGACGGAAAAGGCAATCTCGCGATGATTGGCTGGAATTTGAAAGGCAGTTTCAAGTTGGCGTCAGAGGCGCGTTGTCAAGCGGGAGATGCAGCGCGCGTCACGCAGAATGAAGTCGTGTAATGCATTTGACTCGCTGTGGAGGAGAGAAATTCACTACCACCGGTATAAGGACAGCCCACACAATACAAAGTTTCATACAAGAGGCACGTATCGCCAGAGGGTATGGCAAAGCAACTCGACCGACTCGACGGCTGCTACTCACGCGCACAGCCTATGCGTACCACCACCGCTGTAGAGTTGGCTCACGGCTCGATTATAGCCTGCGTGCTAGAAGGAAAGCCTAGACGCATTGGACTAGACGTTTGCCAGCACCATCAACTCTATTCGGCACAGCAACCTTGGCTGCTGGCGGCGTCAGGGCCTCGCCTAGCGCCGAAACCTTAGAAGTAACAAAGGAGCGCGAGCTGAACGAGGTCAAGCAAGAATGCACTTGTCTCTAGTGGAAGCGGTAGGAGCACGAGCCGGGCTGGACCCAACACAGCACCATCACACACAGCGACATCGCACTTGGCTCATTCATTTTACGACCCGCGGGGCTCCTAGTACCGGTCTGGCGGTCGGTCCAATCGCACCTTGACGTCAAGGTGCTTGATTTGATCGGCCTTGAGGCGCTGCTTGCGCTCATATGCGGCGACATCCAATTTGCCCTTGGTGTACGCGCCGGCCTCCATGCTACAACACAATTCTTCGATCAGACCGATGATGGGCCAAGGACATGAATGTACCCGAGCGGAAGCGTGTCGACCGTATTCAGCGACGTTTCGTACAGTGCATCGTCGCCGAAAGGGTAGTAGTCGTACTCATTCCGACGCACTTGGTGCGCAAACTCGGACGTCTTTGGGAGGTAAATCATATCGTGCCGCTCTTCCATGCGTGGCGGCTCACGGTTTTCAGCGCTCTTGGCTTCTGGCGCTTGGAGTTGCTGGATGAGCGCGGCCTTGACGCGGTACGAGCCCGCTTCGGCGCCCAGCGGCAGCGTGTCGTCCGCGTTGTCGACACACGTCAAGTACGCCTCCTCTTCTTCGGGGTACGGCGCATGGAAGCGCGGCGCGGGGCTCGGGGCCCAAGGCCGCCGGCTGATAGGCCGGGGCGGCCGGCAGCGGCAAGAACCCAGCTTCGGGCGCACTCGGCCGACACATGGGCTCGGGTGCGCGTGGAGCGTCAACGGAACGCGGCGGTTCTTGTGGCGCGGGTCGCTGGTGCATCGGTTCGGGAGCTCGGTGCCTCGGTTCAGGGGCGCGTCGTGGCGGGTCCTGTGGCATCGTCGGGACGCGCGATGCTCCGAGCTGGTTGATGAGAGCTGCTTTCTTGGCGGCTCGCATCTCTGGCGTCTGGTGTGGCTTGGAGCGTGGCGCTCTCGGCGCATCTTTCGGCAGCTCGATTGGTGCATTGAACTTGGATGGCTTCTTCACGCTCGATTGCTCCCGCGGCAGCTCGATATGTGCGTCAAAGACCGAGTGTTTTACGGGCGACGCATGCGGCGACGACGACGATCGCGATGGCGGGGTTACATGCTGCGAGGCATGGGACGACCGGGACGGCCGCGTCTCAGGCTTGGGTGGCGGCTTGACAGCAACAGGTGGAGGACGAGGCGCAATCGGTTCGATCGGCGCCGGGGCCGTCGTCGTTGGGGACACGCTCAGGCCATAGTTGATATCATCTTGTGCGACCGGGTCCACGTTGAAGCGAAAGCTGACGGGAGCGGGCTGCGGGTTCGCGGGCGGCAGCTCGCGTTTTCCAGCAGGTGGCGCTCGGTGTGCTGGCACAGGCTTGGCAGCCATAGGTGGTGGTCTATTGACCGGTGGCTGCTTGTACGCCGAGTGCATCGGGTCCAATGCGAGCGACTCGGACGGTGACGTGGCTTCCGTCTCCCGCTGCAGGTGGTGGAAGCGCGACGGATGTATGTCTTTTCGCGGGCGTGGCGCCTCCACAACGTCCATCGGGTCGACAAAGTCTTCAAATTGTGGCGCCTTGGCGCGGCGGTTGCAGCACTTGCGCAAGACGACGACGAGCCCGACGGCCACGACGAGCCCGACGCCGACGCCAATGAGCACAACCGTGACGAGGTGGCTATCACCGTCCTCGGCCAAGACGCCACGCGACGCTGCTGCGAGCAGAAGCGGCACAAGCACGCGTCGTCCCATGCGAAGGAATCGGATGAGAGAGTGGGCGCATCAGCATGACCCGCTAGAGACGGTTCTTTTCGACTCGCTAAACGGATGGGCCAATCACAGCCAAGTGCAAACTGGAAATATTATTGCATACAAACACCAAGTGACATCGGATGACCGATGTGATGGACGCTGAGCGTGGACAGGCGGCAACCCAGATCCGTCGCTACGGCGCGCGAAGCAACAGCCGTGGCAATCGACCGCGATCGCGCTGGTAGGGACTTCGATTCCGAGCTCACACGCTATTAACGTGCGACGAGGATGCGTCGAAAGCGCGTTCTTTATGGGTGTTGGTCGAGCGAGACATGTGGGGCTATCGCCGTTCGCCAAACACAAATGGCGGGTCGAGGGCAATGACGTCGTCGCGCAATATACTTCGTACGAGAGCAGCCTGAGCGCCACAATCATTTCATCACGTTAATACATCCGCCGGCCACGTATCTGGCCGGCGATGCGACTCGATAGCAATAGACGGCGCTAAGGACAATCGAGATTAATCAAAACAAGAATCGTCACTGAATAAGGATTACCGGGTAGTAATACCTGGAGTCGACAAGACACGCTCAGGGTGCAATGTCGGCCGCGGTTGTCCAAAAGGCCGCTTCATCGAAACTCGCTTGGATCTTTCCGAGTCGATCGCTACACTCGAGAATCGTGGGCTGGGCACGCGCGACCGCCATGGTCCGGAGTACAACCGAGGGCGCGGCGGGACTTATGGAGCAGGCAGCGGCGCGCAGGGCCTCGGTGTCAAAGTCAGCGACCAAAATGTTCCACGACCTGCAGTCGTCGGCGTGCTTTTGGTAGAGGCCTTCGGGGACCTTGCGTGCCATGCGTCATTGGGCAGTCCGTTGGTGTACACAACAAGGCCGCCAGGGTGGTGGAAAAAATGCTCCTTGGCGAACGTACATTGAGCACAGCTCGAGCGTCGCCGGGTCGTTGTTGTCGCACACAATGTAGACACGGCGCCGAGCAAGAGTGCGCGGGCGATGACCTCTGCAGTTTTCTCGTACAGAAGGCTGTGATGCCATTGGCTATCTCCATGGCTATCGTCGACGTGGATTGGCTGGTTTTCGAATTGGCTATTCGCACGCAACGTTTCGTGCGTGTCATCGGCATGACGTGGCGGCACGAGACGCGTTGGCGTCAATTCCTCCGCCACGACACGTACCGATGAGCATAGCTAAAGTCGCTCGAGATCGATGGCAGCAGAGTCGACACCGAGCAGCATCTTCGACACTACGCAACGGTCGAAAGTGCTAGGAACCATGTGGACGCGACGCCAGCTGGCTAGGACGTTTTCCACGAATTCGCGGTATGTACATCGTGCGATCTTGCCATTTTCGAAAGCAATACGCACAACCAACACGCTACCACATCTTTTGATGGCGAACCACGACGCAAAGGCTGCTGCGACGCGCCGCGCTCTGTGTCAATTCAAGGGCTGCACCAAATTCGCCCAGACCCGCGGGCGATGCAAAGGTAATCCTCTTGTGATCCTGCTCTCGACAGATTTAGACCAGCATGTCTGTAGCCCACGGCGGCGGCACACGCTGCAAGGTCGAGGCGTGCATCAAGCTCGCGCAGAGTCGTGGTCACTGCATCGCGCATGGCGGCGGCCGCAAGTGCCACATCGAGTCGTGCGATAAGCTCGCGCAGAGCAAAGGGTACTGCATCGCCCACGGCGGCGGTCGCAAGTGCGGTACGAAGTCTTCCGTAAACCGTCATGAGACGAGATGCGTGCAACTAGCGATTGACGGCTGCGAAAAGTTCTCACAAATCAAGGGCAAGTGCAAAGCCCATGCCAAGACGTCACCGCCGTCGACGCCCCACTCGCCGCCTTTGCTGCACCCGCTTCCACCGCTAACGCATGCCAAGGTGTCGGCGCTTCAGATGCCGTCCACCATCAGCCTCAGCCCGTTGCGTGACTGCGTGCGGCGACCTGAGGCAACCACTTGCTCGTTCGCAGCGCTCTTTGAGCCATCGCCGCCAACAGCGTGACCACCCACGACCCACGACGGCGGCATGCACGTGCATAGAATTATTCCCTTGGGTGCATTTGCAGAAAACAATTCGACTAATTTATTTCTTATTTTCAAAAGTGCTCGAGTACTAGGACGTCGGAAGCGTCGCAGCCATCTCGACACGATCCCGTCACCAAGCAAGGATGGTCCTTATGTGTCGACAGGAGCAAGTTGCACCACTCGATTGGTTTTCTGTACCGGCCTCCTCGGGCATACAGTGTACTGTCGGGGTGAGCTGTCAGGGTGCCGTTGTCATCTTCTTCCTCACTGCCTTCTCGTCCTCTCGATGGTCACAAGAGATGCATTTGGCTCGGATGTTTACAGCCATGGGCATGGCGCTCCATGCATTTATGCAGTGTCTTGGTTTAGAGGGATTAGGGTAGGAGGGTACATGAAGATGGTGCAATTTACGAACAAAGCGATGTACAGAGCGCGGCCGTAAACTCGCTCTTGGTCGGCGCCGTCACGTTGCGGCCGCTCGGGCACGTCACCCGCAGCGTGCCATTGTTGAACTTTTCGCCCAAGCACTCGCCACTCGTGGTGGCATCGCAGCTCCACCTGCAAATCGCATGTGAGCTTCCTCGGTTGATCCTTTGCAGTACTGAGAACGTACCAGGGCGCGGGAATGCAGTCGAGGTACTTGCACCACGGACACGCCGTCATTGCGTTCGTCTAACATTCCTCACTCATGTCCATGTCCAGTGCAAGGACACACACGTACGTTGCTTGCAAAGAGGGCGAGAAAGAGGATCGCAAAAAACGCCGTGAAGAGCAGGCCGCCATACCCGAGCAGTCGCTGCTTCTTCGTGCGCGTCCCCATGATGCGGTCTTGGCGACTCAGCGGCAGGCTCAGCATTCCAAAGCCGAGGCTCAGGCCGCTCTACACTATCAAGTTGATATTTTGCAACCGTGGACGCCAAATGCGTACAATGAAGCCCGAGAGATGGGCGAAGTTGTTGACGAACGGAAGCAACCCAATGCCAAGGTTCACAAGGGCGACGACCACCAAGTTGGTCTAACCCATCGTCTCTCGTGAGATGATCCAAGACAAGAAAGATTAAGGCTACCATGTGGCATACGCGGTTCGTGTACAGCTTCCAGTTGAGCATGAACTCGGCAAACGTAGCGCCAAAGAGGCCAAAGATCGCGCCGGACGCACCGACGCCAACGACATCGGGCACGAAAAACTAGCGTCGAAATGAGTCACGGCCGAGGAGGAGTTTGACGTACGCCCGAGACGATGGCGCCAATGATCCCGGTGGCAAAGTAGATGGTCGCGATGCGCCGGCGATCGAAGGTCGACTCGAGTTCCATGCCCAGCTGGTAGAGCGCGGCCATGTTGAAGAGAAGATGGACAACGCCAGCATGGAGGAACATGGCCGTGAAGAGGCGCCACCACGCGCCGTCTTTGATGAGATCCGTGCGCTGGGCGCCCTACGCGCCGCTGCATGAGCCATGCCGGATGCGTTGTCGATCGCAGTACCATCGACAGAAGCACTTGGGCGCTCGGGCCGATGAGCGGGTTCACCTTGAGGCTCTCGACGGTCCAGCCATTTTCCGCGCTAGGTGTACATGAGCGCGCATCGCTCGAGTGGCGGATCGTACATTTCAATGATGAAGATGAGCGTATTGACGCCAATCATGGACCACACAAACTTGAACTGCGGCAGGAGCTTGGGCTTCCCGGCAGGTGTCGTCGACGGCGTGGGCACGACGCCGTTGGCGTTCGCCGAGGCCGGCGGGCCTGCCATGTACAGCGCGTCGTTCTGGATCAAGATGCGCTCCTCGCGCTCGTCCTGGTCGTTGCGCGGCGACCGGCCCGGGCTCGGGCGCGTCGGCGGCGTCGGCGATGGCACCATCGTGGTTGTGTCCAGCGGCCGCCAAATATTCCGAGATCCAGCGACTTCTTTATATTTCGCATTGTGCAAGACCATACAAATATCAAGTGTTTTTCTTAAAAGTCGAAGATATATTGTATTGCACCTGGGACACGTTGGCCCGCTCTATTTGTGGCCATCTCGCCTGCGGCCGAAGCGACGCTCGGCGAGGCTCGATGGCCGGCCGTGGTCCACCCCATGACCGCGCTAGCATGGGCGCGCCGTCGGTACGGACCATCCTCGTGGGCGAGGACGCCATGCGCCCGCTCCTTTAGCGGCGGTCGACGGCTATGCCTGTGCATCGACCCATGCATGCATGCCATGGCCGAGCGCAGCGCGTGGAGCTGCAGACGTAGCCAGGGCGCACGATGACGACTACGCCATGCAAGCGCTCGTGTGCGTGCGACGAGATATACACTCTACATGGATGCTTCGGCCCTGCGGACTCAGGCTCGCAGGGGTCGTCATCTTGTTCAGACAGACCCGCTGCATGGGAGGAAAAGTTTGATTGACAAAGAGAGATGCGCGGGCATCGCAGACAACGACTGCAGGTCTATGCGGCACCGATGCACGATGTTGAGTATTGGAAGGGTGGCGACGGTGGTGGCCACCTCTGTCCATCGCAGCCACCTCTGTCCTTCTCAGGTGATGATGCTGGCGACGTTGGAAAGGCCGTGCCTGTGTTCGTTGATGATGGCAGTACAAAGCTACCCGAAGCCCGAGATTCACCCTCCAACCAAGCGGACGGAAAGAAGCTTTTAAGTAGCTCGTCTTCTCAGGTGGCGACGTCGACGCGTGGGGTCGGTGGCAGAGGACAAGGCAGGCTTCCTACCGAGCACGTGGCCGCCTATCAACTCCACGACGACGCGAGGGATGTATTATCTTGACTCGACGTGACTGGTGGGACACCCTCTTCCACCAGCTGCGAGGAATTCTGGAGCCCACGTCGGTCCTCCGCCTGTCAGCGTGCTTGTCCTGCATCTGATCCACGCAGAGGATCTGCGATCATCTCGGTGCGACTCGCACCAGCCACTGCTCGTCGACTTGCCGCCGCCTATACCAGCGCGACCGAGGACGTCGAGCGAGATGCCGACGCACGGTGGCAGCGTCGACGGCGACAAGCCCAACGCATTCCACCGCGCGTGGTTTCTATCGCACCGCACCTGCGATCCTGCAGTTCGTATGGACACGAGTGGCATCCAGAGTGGGACGTGCACCACCGACGCTTCGATTTGCACTTTACCTTTTCCTGCGCATGCCACAAGCAGCACCATGTCTTCGCCCACCTCGTCCTCCCGGTCGTCCCGGTCGTCGTCGTCCATGAGCGAGGCGACCCGCCGCTACTCGTTCGCGGACCAGACCGCGTCGTCCTCGCGCAAGACGACGGAAGCGCTCGTCTTCTCGTGGAGCCACTTTCTGTGCCCGTCTGCGGCCATCGCGCACGACCTGCAGTTTGCCAGCTACCACTCGAGCCGGCGCCTCGCGAGTCTGCACCGCGACTGCGCGCTCCTCGACCCAGTCATCGTCGCGACGCTGCTTGACGCCCGCCGCCTTGGATACCTCTACATCCTCGTCGAGTGCCCACTCGACGACTTTCAAACGACACTCGCTACCTTCTTCCCCAAGACAGCGGCGCTCATCCAGTGCGATGCAAGCCACATCCAGCTCGCATGCGCGCTCAAGCCCGCGAGTCTCACGTTCACATACGAGCATTTGCTCTACTCGATCTGTGCCAAGTCGGCGCGGCTCCAGCACGCGTCCATCTCGCTCACAGTCTTTGGCCCGGAAGAGCTGCGCCACGCGTGCCTCACGATCGCCCGCGCGCTCGCGACGGTCGTGCCCAAGGCCATCCGCACCGCCGGTGGCACGCCGAGCTTTGTTCAAGTCCACGACCGGCTTGGCATGGTGCGCCAGCACCTCGAGGGCATCGTTCGCCGGGACGCGCCGAGCCTGCGCCCGACCGCCCGCCCGCGCACCGTGTGCCTCTGAGCGCTGCACGTCGTCCTTGTCTCTGTCGTCGTTGCTCCGTGTTCGACTTACTCCATCATCCATTATTTAACGTTGTCCATTTCGTCTTCGAGTCGTTTGACGTCCAACTCGTTCTCGTTGAGAGGGAAATACTAGAGGCAAAGACAAGCCGACGCATGCAGAAGGGAACGACCAACGACGGCGCCAGCGACGATCGAAGCTATCAGTCCGTGTGCGCCAAATAAGTGGGCTTGGGTGATGGGCCGGCCCGTGTCTCTGGCCCTTCGTGTTTCCTTCATTGCAACGGATATATACAGGCATCCAAGGAGTTCCCCACTGGGTCCACAAGATTACATCACGCCAAGCAGTCGAGCGACTAATGCTCCTCATGTTGTACTAGTATTGTACAGTGTACGAAGCTGCGTTTGCAGGCGGCTTCCGTGGCCTCCGTGTCGCAGTGCAATACTCGATGCTTGACCGTGTCGTCCTTTCTCTTGATCCCCGTGCAGTGGAATTTACAGTGCAATTTGAATGCACTGGCTGCCATGCAACCTTCTGTGCCAACTTGCCGCTGCTACTGTCGTCACCCGTGGCGATACGGAGGTGGCTACTGCTCAGAGGTCCGTGGAGGAGGAGCCTCATCATCCTTGCGTGCGCTGCCCGTCGCATGCGGCATGCCGCGATGTTTTGAGGGAGTTGTCCTTGGCCAACGACACCACCATTAGGGCAGCAAGGCGGCAGAAGAAAGGCGCAGGGTCGTTGCAGCACTGCACTCATTCGTCTCGGTAATACTCCATCTACTACGTCTTCGCATCGCTCCAGTAGAGGCAACAGCAGCGACGACAGTGGAGAGCACCCAACAAAGCCAGCGCGCTACTGCCTACCGCCCACTGCCTCGTGGCTTCCTACTACAGTATCGAGTCGCGTGACTACCCAGGAGCATGCCAGTCGCGAATTGCCTCCGTCGTGTATGCAACGCACGTCCTCGTTGTACGCCGGGCCCGACGTCGTCGAAGCACTCGTGTTCTCGTGGTCACACTTTTGCAGTCCCATGAGCTGGCTGGGCACAACGACCGAGCACCGGTTTCCGTTCATGAGCATCGCACGGAGCGCGTGCAAGGCCGTGGATCGATGCGTCGCCGACGTGCTTGCCCACGCTTCGCGCCTCGGCCACGTTTTCTTGGCCGTCGAAGACACGCCGGACGCGTTCGTGATGGAGCTCAATGCTCATTTCCCACACACGTCGCGCCTCCTCGAGCGACATGCGCCGGCCATGGTCTTCAAGGCGCCACAGGCTTCGACCAACGACATGTACGACGCCATGCTGACGGAGATCGTCGCCCAAGCCCGGGCGGTGCGGACGCAGTGCACGGTGGCGCTCACTGTCTTTGGCCCTGACGCGCTGCGCGCAGCCTGCCACCGAATCGCCAAACGTCTCGCAACAGTCTTACCCAAAGCCATCTACACTATGGCAACGGCCACGTCTGTCTCGAGCATGGAGGCCCGGCTGCGGCAGGTCGATTCGCATCTGGATCGGATTGTCAGGCACGCGACACCGCTCGACCTCTCGATCGCAACCCCACTGGCGCCTGTCTGCGTCGACCTGTAACCTACCTAATGTTATTCACCTTGGACAAAACTTTAGCTACCCAAGCCTCTCTTTACGACCCGGCGTGGACCTAGCGCGCTGGTCCGTGGTTGGGATGGTGATGGTCCTTGGAGGATATGCCGAGTGATTGTCATTGTCGTACAATACCAATGTTTAATGTATACTAAATATTTGTATAGAAACATACGAGATTGAAAAAAGACGCGAGGAGATCGCCATGGCTCATTTTTGAACTTGCACTCGTCCATCAATACTAGTACCATGCTGGCGTCGTCCTCGGTCTTCAACCCACTCACGAGCTTTCCGCTCACGCCGAGGATGCCATTGACGTCGATCCATATTGAGACCGCGACGGTCTTTTCCTGGACCGGCTTTTTATGCCCGACTGCGTGGATCCATGCGCAAGGTCGGCCCCTCCATGCCTCGCTTTCGCGAGCGTTTGCCGAGCTTGACGCTGCGATTGTGAACGTGCTCCTCGATGCGCAGGCCTACGGCACGGTCTTCGTCCTCGCCGAAGACAACAGTGCGTACATCGAATACCTCTGCCGTACCTTCTTTCCTCGGTGCGCGGCGCTCTTCGAGTCGCCCGCCCTCCAGACGCGCATCCAGCTGCTCTGCGCCGCGACCGACCCCAACACGCAATGGTACAGCCAAATGCTGCATTCGATCTGCACCACGTCGCCCGCCCTCCGCGGCGCAAGCGTTGTCCTCACCTGCTACGGCCCCGATGCACTTCGCGCCGCGTGCATGGAAAACGCAAAGCACTTGGTCATTTTGCCAAAGACGATCCGCAGCAACGTCGTGCAGCCGACGCCGGCCCAGGTTTTCGAGCAGCTCTGCCGTGTGCGCACGCACCTCGCGGCGACCGTGACGCACCACTCGGCCATCGACGTCGTCGTATAGATTTGCGACGCGATTATTTAAGCCGCTGTATAACTCCATTCCAAAATTCATTCAATAGTGGTTGATCACCAGGACATACTACCTGTAGTTTGAATCGCCCTCGGTCAACGTGATTAAGTGTCAGGTAATATCAAGGACCAGCATGTGAGGTGCGGTCCGAGCTGGAGACCGAAGTGCTTCCTCCCGCCTCGAAGGTAGCGACAGCCTCGACGCTGCGTCGTGGGTAACACGAGACTCGAATTCCTCCATAAAATGATGTATTAGATGTAAAACTAGACTATCGTATGTCACAAAGTGACGAGGTCGCATAAGCACTCGATCAGATACAAGGTTCTCTTCACGTAGATCAGAGAATGTAGATAAGTGATTTGGTGTGATCATCATATCGAGTGCTGGCGCGTTGTGGCTACGACACGAGCGAGCGAGCTTTGGATCAGACTCAAAGGTTCTCTTCACGCGGTTCAGAGAATGTAGATAAGTGATTTGATGGATCCTCATCTCCAAAGCGGTGCTCGTGTCGTGGCCGCTTGCAGGGTCCTACTATGGCACTTCATGCAATCAAGCACGGGGTAAAAAAACGGTCAAGTCGACAAGGTAGGTCAAGCAAGAATATCGTTCCGAGTGTTAAACAACACACCATACCGTCGTCGACGCGCCGCCGCAACGACGCAGCGTCAAAGGCGTCCAGTCGTAGTCGAGTTAATTTACTCGTCCTTCTTGGCGGCGACGTGCTTCTTGTTGTACTTCTTGGCGAAACGCTGGTTGCGCAAGAACTTGGGGTCAAGCTATCAGAACGCAATAAGCTTTCCGCGCTACAGATTGAGGTGTGGACGTACGCCCTTCGTCGAGTGGTAGCGGTGCTTGTGCGGCTTGCGGATACCGTTCTTGTGGGCCTTGACGGTCTGGTTGCGGGCCGTGTGGTTCTTCTGCTTGACCATGGTGTAGTTTTTAGCGAATAGCAAATGAAGCAATTTCGGCTTGGCGGTGCACAGACCATTGCTCGTTTGAGCCAACCAATTTTGCATTTGCATTTTGACCAATCGGACGTCGGATTGTTTAAAAGACGTCCCATTTGCACGCTCCGTTTGTTTTTATAACCTCAGCATTGTATGGTATGGTGGGTCTTAGAGGATTAAAAGACACGTGTCTTTTTTTACCCCATTGTGGCCAGTGGTGCGGTTCCGGCATCCGGATACGACGTGCTAGGTACCTGTAGGCAGCTAAGCACACCCCATTCTGCGCGCCTACACGCTGCTGCATCGTGCTGGCGAGGACGCGACGGTCTACGCGACGGCCAAGACGGTTTTATCAGAAAGATCTAGTTATTGGATGGAAGAAACATGCTATCTGTGTGCCGGGCGACTCGATGATCTTGGAAGGACGCGACAAAAGTTGCGTGATTTTAGTCGATGCGTTGATGGGCATGGCGATCTTGGTGCAGGGGGGTCAAGCGACGCAGGAGGCGGCGGACCTTGGACACGGATGAGAGAGCACTACAACAACACACACGTGTATGCATGGTGCTACAAAGCACGTGCGTGTTTTGGTTTGTGTTGTATTGCAAAATTATGTAATTCGAAATAAGTTCTATTTGGTCTTCTGCTTCTTTGCAGCCGGCTTCTTGGTGGTCGATGATGGCTTCTTGCCGCCCTTGGCCGCCGGCGCCTTCTTCTTCGTCTTCTTGGCGGATGCATCCTCGTCCGAGTCGAGCTCGACGTTCCAGTCGTCGGCATCGGCGGCCTCGTCGTCGTCCTTGTCCCAGTCCTTCATCTTGGCACCCATCATAAAGTCGTCCTGGACAACCGACCACGTCGACGCCTCGGGCTTGGGCTCTTCCGTCGCTTGCTTCTTCGACGATTGCTTGAGCAAGCCAAGGAACGCATCCTTGTCCATCGACTTGATCTCCTTGGACTTGGTGTCGGTCGTGCCCGCCGACGCGTGTTGGTGCTTGGCGATCGCGTTGAAGAGCGCAACAACGCCCTTGGTCGCGATCGTCCGGAGGGCCTTGTCCTGGGCCATCGTGGCGACACTAGGGATGACCATGTCCTTCTCATCGCGGAGTCGCTTGGCCTTGGCGCTGATCTTGGACTCGGTGGTTTCTTTCTTGTCCTTGGAGATCTCACGCATCTGCGCCGTGATGCGCTTGGCCAGAATCGGCGCCTTCTCCGTGTCAACGTTCTGTCCAAGGACCTTGCTCATGGCGTCAGCAAAGCCCACCGCGCCTTCATCTTCATCCATGTCGTTTTCTTCCATGTCGTCGGCCTCGTCCTCGCTCTCGTGGTCGGCGTCGACCTCGTCGTCGGCCGAGCCGGTCTCCCCTTCGTCCTCCGAGCCGCTCTCGCCTTCGTCGGCTGAGGCGTCGCTGGCCGGCGCCGCTTCCTTCTTGGCCGGCGCGGCCAGCGTTACCTTGGCCGCAGCGGGCTTGTGCTTCGCCTTCATCGTCAACTTCATCGTCGCGTCGAGGATCCAAGATGAGTCCGCGGTGTTTCAAGCAGCAGCAAGCAGCCAATGGTTGGTTATAGCAGGAAAACCTCCCAAAAGACATACATCGAAACGGCCAAGTCAAGTCACGTAAATAGTGTTCCATACAAGCAGGGGACGTGCGTGGCATCAGTGCCACGTAGACACCTTTCCGCGCCAACACCGATGACACGCAAGCGATCTGCTTACTCTTGGACCGTGTCGCGGAGCGTATTGCGCATCACGTCAATGATCGATCATCTTGTCTGTGGATCAATGCGTTTTTGAATATAGTGTGACTATTATAGTATTCAAATACTGTGAGCAGATTGCAACCAGTTGATTGCTGGATCCCATCGGTGCCTCCACACACGGCCTGGTGCAGAGTCGTGCAGCTATGCAACTTCAGTTTGTACGAGATGGCGAGACTTTGGACGAGATGGGTTCTTCCATTGGTCCTTTGCAGCACGCGCCAGCTTGAAGGCATCGCTTGCGATAACCTCTAGAAACCGATATTGCCCTGTATGGCTTGAACGAAGGATTGAAAACGACTGGTGCGTGCTCAGTTTGCATTTTGAGTCGTAGCGGTCCCGAGGATGACAGAATTCGATGACATCGTTCCGCTGTAAAACTCTGGGAGTGCGCCTCAGGCGCGCGATGGCCGCTCGATCTTCTCTCTGAGGCACCATCGCTAGGATAGATAGAAACTCAGATATAGCAACGACCTCGTGGCCATCGAGAGCTATGGAGACCCCAGTGTTTGTGATCTGGGTGGTCAAGTCCTGTTGGTTTTCAACGGCGACTTGATTTTCTTCACCTCGGCGGCCAGACAACAACGTCAGCGTCATAGTACGCGAGAGCTAGGCTTCAAGCCGCTACTACCCCTCTCGTGTCTCCATCTGCTTCGACATGATCATCGTAACCACGTAACTAGCCTTTAATTCTTCGCCAGTAAGAAATAACACCCTCTTCGTCGACTTGCAAGCAACCGTCAAAGACAGCGCGGACACAGACGAGCCGACACTGCAGGAGGAGAGAGAGCCGACGAATATGCGATGGCGGGTGGGGCGGGTTAGTAGACGTGGGGTGCTTTACTGCCGTTCTCAGGTACCAGCATCATCGATCACCGAAAGACGGTCCGATACCAAACATGGTCCGACGCAGGCCTTCTACGCGTCGCGAGGCTTGCATAAAAGCTTCAACGGAGCCATCGACGCCTAGTCTCTACAGACGTCGAGATTGGCTCATGCGGTTGTGTCCACAGTGCAATTACCCTATATCAGTACAGAGCGGGCCACTACCAATCTCGACCACCGGCTTGCAGCGCGGAAGGATTGAAACTAATCAGGATAGAGACATAGTAGCTTGCACGTTCTTAGCATGCGTGTGGAAGAAGCTCGTCCACGGTCCGTCGTTGTGTGTAGCCGACGGCGAGAATTTTTACACTCACACCTCCGGGCCAGGATCGAAGAGGTGTGCTCAAAACACACGCTTTCTTCCACACGCGCGATTCAACGAGCAAGCAGGTCGTGCTATGGCGCGACTACAGAACCAGGTATGCCAAGGGTCCATAGACCCCTGAGGTTGCGAAACGTTAACATGAATCTCCTGCTTTATCATGTGAGAAATCCCACAGTCCCACCACCAACGAATCTCCGAGGCAATCCGGGCGTGGTACCCGCGGTGGACCTTGGCTCGGCTCGCCCAACGACACCACGCCGTCTATATGTACGCCTTGTTCAAGCTTTAAACGCGCTCTGAGGAGCTGCTACAGGGTCGTCCTGCGCCTTTCTTCGAGATTGGAAGTGTACTTTCTAAGGCAATTGTCGCCAGCTGGCTCCATGCAGTGAGAACATTCGTCCGTGTCTGCTGGTGTGTCATTCATTTCCAAACGCGTTGCCGATGGTCGAACTCACGCTGCACCCGGGCGGGCCGACGACCGACGAGCTCCACCTCGCGCGGACGGCCTTCAAGGAGCTCATCGCGGCCGTCGAGACTGACTCGCCCATGCACTACCCGCCCGAGGTCGCGACCTTGACCGCGACGACGACGCTCAAGGCTTCGCTGCACGACATCTGCGGCCACTTTCGTAAGGCGGCCACCACGGGCTTTGGCCTTGATACGACGCGCACCGAGCTGCTGCGAACGCTGCTGCCGCTCACCGAGCACTCGTTTGCGGGCAGCCGCTGGAGCCTCCTCCCGCTGCCGATCCCGCTTGTCCAGCGCCGCGACCTGCGGTACGTCGAGTACTTTGACACGTTCATCACGTCGCATGGACGCGTGGGCTTTGCCCGTGCCTTGCACTCGGTCGACGACGACGACTGCATGCCAGTGCGCGGCTGCCTCCGCGCCAAGGTGTTTGCCTCGGGTTATGTCTTTCGCGAATGCAGCGCATTGGCCGGCGCGTACACGGTGACGCTTGTGCTGAATGTCGACTTTGGCGGCCACCTCCCGACGTGGGCCATTAACGCAGGCTTGCAGGCGCGCGTCAAGCACATCTACACGCTGGAGGGCCTCTTGGCGAAGCGGTCGTCGGCGCGGCCCCCGCTGCGGCCATTGCAGCCGGCCGTTCCGGTTTTTCCTCAAGCCGCGCAATTGCAGCGCGTGCGGCGACGTCTTTTGCAAACGCTGCTGTGACGAGCGCACGTGCACCGACTGCCGCGTCGCTGTGTACTCGCCATCGTCGCTGCGGCCGTCGATGCTGGACGACACGATGTTTCGGTCGGCGGGCCGGAACCGCCTCGAGAGCTCGCGCAGTGCGTACAACTTGCGCGCCGAGGCCGAGCACCTTGGCGGCGCCGAGCCGAGCAGTGTCCCGGAAGGCCGCCTCAAGTCCAGCAGCGTCGTCGACTTGTCCTACTTGTCCGATTTTGCGACCGACGGGATTGACGTCTAGCGAGTGTGACAGATCAGTGTACTCTTCGTATTGTCAAAAGAATAATGTAGTCAAATGTGTCGTGTCCATGTGTGAACAACTTGTCTTTTGGTAGTTGTCGCAGTGGAAAGTGGTTTCCAACGAGAACGAGAGAGCGACGAGTGTCGGAAGACGTCGGGAGATTTTGAATGCAAGGCATCGACGCATGCTACCGAGCGACTGTAGTGCCTCACACTTGTAAAGACAGCAATAACCGCGTGGTAGGATGCTTGTCCAGTGGAGCTGCGTCGAGGGTCGGGATGACGACGTGCGCGGCCCATGGCATCACAGAGGATGGACCACCACGATAAGCAAAGCGCTTGTTGACGTATGTTGAGAACACCACGCTCGTCTCTACCACTGGATCCTCTTCTCTTAGCTACAGTACGATACCAAGACATGATGCGGCGTCAACGGGTAGCCAAAGGAATGGTATTGGGTTTCTCCAGGCACCAACAAAGTATGTGACCGCAGAGTTCGCGAGCGAGCCAGACCGTCATCCGTCAAACCCGCCATGCAGCTTGTACTGCAGTGACTGCAATATGTGATTGCAGTGGTAGGACGTTGTGGCTACCCGTGAGACGAGGCGGTCGACGAATCCAGTCTACACCGTCTCGCATGCATGGAGTCAACACGTGTCCCAGGCAACTGGCATCAGCAGACGCTATCAGCACACGCTATCAGCACACGCTATCAGCAAAAGCTATCAGGAGATCTAAATGTTTGCAGCGAGGAGTTGTCGATGGGACATGTACGATCGTTACGAAGAAGACTAGAAACGCACATATGTCCAAGTTGGTGGACAGCAAATGACTCCACTAACCTCGCAAAGGTCTCATCGTGGTCCTCCTGCTTTGATGTCATGTTCAATTTTGCTTCGAACGCCAACATGCACGGACGCCGCCTCGCCTACCTCGTCGCTACCATCGTTGCTTCGGCCTTGGGCCATGACGCGTGCGGCGAGATGCCCACGACGAACCCGCCGCCCGTCGGTCCTCCGTGTTTGTTTGCCAAGAACGCAGTGGTGACGCTCAAGGCGGACAACGATGACGCCTTGTCCGCCTGCAGTAACTGCGTCAAGGACTCCAAGGACTTTAGCGTATTCCTGACCAGTGTGAAGAGTAACACGTGGACCATCCAGCAGCTTGACGGAAACAATCTCATCTCGCTCCACGCCAACGGCTTCAACGGGATCGACAACAACGTGCTGGCGCCGAGCATGAACCGTGCGCCCGGTGTCGTCGAGCCCGACCAGGTCATGCTTCCCTTCACCGTGGAAGGCGCGTCGAGCGCGCATCAATGGACGTGCACACAAGTCAGCTACAACCAGATTATGCTCCGCAACGTCGCGAACGGCAAGTACCTCGCGCGCTGCGACGGCTGCGACAGCGACCAGATTCCGCCGGCCGATCTCTTCCAACCAGTCTTTACGCTCGCAAGTCCGCACGGCAACCACACCACCGCTCCAATGGTGTGGACGTACACGCTTGTATAAATGAATCACTACGATGGACTTGTGTTCACGTCGTTTTGTTGGTCGATATTGTCTTTTTCATCCCTCATGGAGGTTGCCATGCTATGAACATGTATGGGTGCTTAGCAGGTCGTCCTATGCAAGACAAGAACGAGTGGCGGTGCGCGGCCAGTAGTACCTTACCCGCCGTCGCATTTGCAAAGGCTAGCAAGCGACACAGCTCGACTTGCAGCAGAAAAGAGTATACTTTGACGTGTGGAAACGATCGATATTAGTTCCTACCCTGGTAGCGGGGTAGGGGTGTAGAGGCTGGAGCGCGAATCGAAAAAGACGGCAACGGGATCTAAGTGCTTTATGCTGACAAGGCTTCGTCTCGGCAATTTACGTACTCGACTATAAAGCGGTGTACCGTATTCGAGGTAGCTATGCGGCAAGGCAGTGCAGTGACGCTCCTCGCCTCTTTTGCTCCGAGTTTGTCGAGTCGTTCAAGCACTTGCTCGTCGAGTGTAGCTACATCAAGGACGTTCGGACAGTGCTTGGCACCATCTTCTGATGCGTCGTCCGCGAACCCTCGTCGGCTTTATCAGGGTCCATAACCTTGGTTTTCTTTACGACGAGGCTGCGGCCTCATGTTGACCATCGCGGTGCTCTGGCCTATTTTACGCATGTGTCTGGTACACGTACACACTTGGACTTGCACTCCTCTGTTAAGTGGTCCGAGTACAGGAGCCTGCGTACGAGCTATCACTCTGCGAGTGGGGTCCATTCCAGTGAGTGAGCTCAGGCCTTGAGCTCACTCACTCCCAACTTCCTCAAATCCAGGTTATTTGTCTGCATGTACTTGGTACTGTACGTGTATAAACAAGAACCTCATCATCAATACAAACGCCTGCGTGGCGCCGTTGCACTTGGGCGCCAAAAGCCCGTCATCAGCCGCGAAAAATCCAATTTCTGAGGTTCCTGCGCGTCTTGCACCAGACTATGCTCCGTCTCGTCGGTTCTTTCTCCGCTCAGCGTTTGAATCCAGCAAGCAAGCATTCATCAAGATACTAGAAAAAGAAATTTAAATCCACTCGAATCGTTGCATCCCATCGCAAGGTGCCATGGATTTATTGCGCGAGATCGTGTTGCCATGTTAGCCACTACAGTGTATCCGTGCACGGGCCGTCGATTCCACTGTTTTGTTTTGCTGATAGTACGGGCGCAGAAATTTCCCACCCAGGCGATCAGCGCAAAGTCGGAGTGGCGTGTGTGGCTGGGATGGCACCTGCTGTGAGACATCCCCCCGTTGCTACGCTGCATTCCGCCCCATTGCATATGGTAGATGACGTTTGCAGGACGATAGGAGGCAAATTGCGGGTTTCTTGAGAAATTCTCCGTAGTTTTAAGCACATTGCCGTAAATTCCGGAAATGCTCTCCCTTGCTATCAGCTTCAGCACGCCGGCTACGTCAACAGGTTGGGTAATAATCCCTTCCAGCAGAGAAGAGACGTGTATAAAAATGTATCGTTGGTTCTAGTAGGATTAGTATCGTGCGGCGTCAATCACCTGGTCGATGACGCTAAGGTAGTGCTTGACGTACGCGGGTCGGAAATGGTCGTCGTCGCGCATGATGGGTTCGCCGACGTTCGAGAGCACTTGGCACGTGTCCTTGTAGCACTGGTTGTCGGCAAAGTTGATGAGCGTCGCGTTCGCTGCCTTGGTCGCCGCCACGAGCAATTGGTTGAGGTACGCGATCTGCGGCATCGCTTCGTACGCAGCCCGCGAGACCGGGTCGACCTTGCCGACGCCGCTGCCGCTGAGCATGTTCTTCGGGTTGAACTCTTTCCCCTCCGGGTTGAGGCCCGCGACATACACCTGGATGCCGAGCTTTGTAAACGACGTGAGCTCGTCCGTGAGCGTCTTGATCATGGCCTCGACGTCGCCTTTGGACTGGTAGTCGCACGCATCCGCGTAGCTGCGCGTGCAGCAACGCGGCGATGCGCTCGCACTCGCCGAGCTGCTCCCAAAGCGCAGAAACTGCTTCCAATCGGACGCGTAGAGCACCGACTTGGGCTTGACCATCTTGATGGCGTCGACGGCCTTGGCGTGGTCGGCGTTGCAGCTCAGCGGCGGCATGCCGTTGGCCGTGTAAAACACCGCGGACGGGAACCGGTGTGGCGCGCTTGCATTCGCCGCGAGCGTGTTAAGGTGCGAGTACCGGATCTTGAGCATGTGGCCGTGCGAGTCGCCAACCACAAAGGTCGCAGTCGGCTTGTCCGGGTTGAGAACCGACGACTCGGGTGCCCAACCGTACGGCCCGCCCTGCGCCAGCCACGAGTAGCCGGGACCGTCTTCGTGCTCGTCGATGGCCGCGCGGATCTTGGCGGCCGTCGGCTGCTCAAACATCGGCGGCTTGCTCATGTTGGGCGGCTCGGTGTCGGTGGCGTTGACGATCGGGCCGCGCGACGGCGGCAACGGACCTGACGACTCGAGCGCGGAGAAGGCCGTCGGGTACAGCTGGATGCAGATGCCAAGCATGGCCATGACGACCATGAGCGCCGAGAGAAGCGGTACGAGCCACGCCGCCTTCCGACGACGTAAATGGTTCTCGACGCCGTACAAGGTGAAGACACTCAGCAGCAGCGACAAGATGACCATCGAGTACGGCATCGCATACCACGGGCGGAGCTCGGTCTGCGGCCAGTGCGCTTTCGCAAACACCAGCAGCGGCCAGTGCCAGAGGTACCACGCGTAGCTGAGCTGGCCGATCCACACCATCGGGTAGAGGCTCAGAAAGTACTTGTGCACAAACGTGTGGGGGCCGCTGGCAATGAGGAGGCCGGCACCGGCGGTCGGTAGCAGCGCCCAGAAACCCGGGAACGCGTCTTCTTCGTTGATAATGAAAAAACCAACGACGAGCGCTGCGAGACCGAGCAGCGCGAGCAGATGGCAGAGGCCGTGGTGGGCGACCATGACCTTGTTTTGGAGGTTGATGTACGAGAGAAGACCGCCGACCGCCATTTGCCAGAATCGCGAGAGCGGAAAGTAGAACGCGTAGTTGTTGGTGCCGCCGTAGCCAAGGAACGCGACGTTGCAGACAAAGCTCGCGACCAAGACCAACACTTGGGCAGCGATCGCCTTGCGGTAGCTGAGCTTCATGACGAGCGACGCGAAGAGCGGCCAGAAAATGTAGAATTGCTCTTCGACGCCGAGCGACCAGAGATGCAAGAGCGGGTTTTCCTTGATGCTCGCGTCAAAGTAGCCCATCTTGAGCGTGAGCACTTGAATGTTGGCGCCAAAGACGCAGCCGGCGGTCAACGTCGCGGCCATCGACTTTAGTGCCGGCGCGAGGTACCACGCGCAGCCAATGCTCACGGTCGCAATGAGCATGAGGAGCAGACCTGGAAAGATGCGCCGAATGCGCCGGGCGTAAAAGTCCGAGTACGTAAACTTGGACGCTTTGAACTGCTTGAACAGGATGCCGGAAATGAGAAAGCCGGAAATCACAAAAAAAATGTCGACACCGATAAAGCCGCCGGCAAACGCCGTCGGGTACGCGTGGAAGATGACGACGGGGACGACCGCGACCGTCCGGAGGCCGTCAATGTCGGCGCGGTACGAAAGCGAGTGGGCCGGCGGCGCGACTTCGTGCAGCACCTCCTCTTCGTTCGGCACATCGTCGTGGATGAGGACCGGGAAGCTATCGTGGCTGCCGTCCGTGAGCGCCGAGAACTCGTGCTGCGTGCGGCTCGGCGGCGTCGCGTCGAGGTGTGTCGAGGCCATCGCAAGTTGGAAACTGAGCTCGTTGATGGCGTGTTGCAAATGGCGCGTGAAAAGAAAGGCGACTGCGATCGGCAATGAGTCGTAGTTCAACGAATCGAGTGGTGGTGGACAGTCCATCTGCCACCGAGATTGCAGTTTAAGCTTGCAAATCGTGCGGTGGAATGGCAACGAACAAGCGTTGTTTGGGGTGGAATTACCCACATGGTCGCCCATAAATTTCTCTGCCAAATGGAGCACGACACTGCGAACCACCAACGAGAAAATGCAGCACTCGCTTCCGTGGTATTCCCATCGCGTCGATCGTAGCAACGTCGTAGCGTCCCAGATGCTAGAAATCCAATTCTTGGCACGACCAGACGCCGTCTCTGTCGCGCATGTATCCACTAAATTCGAGACGACGTACACGCCGAGTAGACAGCCGCAGGCGTCGTCCACAACCAAAGCCAGCGTATCCTGTGTCGTTCCTGTTCCACGCAGAAAGAAAAAAAGCCAACGACACCACGCACCGTCCCACGGTAGGATTATACCCATCCAAGGGCATCCGATGCCAGCAGTCGTGGGACCAAGGGTGGAACGACCCGCAACGGCTGTTTTAGGACAAAATAAGGGGGGAAAGTGCGTCAAAACCGTGAACCCTCCCAGATCAAAGTTAAAACAGGCATATTTGGGACCATTTGGATCCGCTCCAACTCTTTTTTCTTGCGTTGAAGAGCCATCCGCTCCGTCCCCGCAGGAATGTACCGCATGTATGTGGTGGCATTTCGTCTCAAGGAAGGTGGGGTGCTGCGAGGCATTGAGAGGAGGACTGTAGCGAATAGAAAACAGGCTGTAAGAGGGCAAACAAACGTCAAGAAACGGTGCTAGTGTATTCAAGAGTGTGTAAACCGTGAAAATGCCAACGTGTGCGGTACAAGAGTAAGACGGGTGGCATTCCAACGCTGACGCCGTCCACCCAAGTGAAGGAATGAAGTACGTACGAGGTCTGTTTGACCTTTTCCCGCTATATACAATGATGACAGGACCGCTGCTGTACGAGGAGCTCTCGTGTAATGGACTGGGTCCTACAGTAATCCGTCGTGTAGCTGCGAGGTTTTGTTTCAAACGTGCTAAAAGACCGACGACATGCCATTCGCACCAGACCAGCTCGTCGTGTTAGACACGCTGCCGGGCGTCGTTGGCTTGCCAAGCACTCAGACACAGCTCTCTGACTCTCTGACACGAATACCACCAGGCGATGCTGCAAGAAGCAACACAGTACCGCATACGACAGTATCATGATGACCGACGACGCATCCTGCTTGGAATCACGTGGCCTGTTGGCTTAGGGCGCCGTGCGGTGCAGCACCGACTTTTCAGCGAGCGCCTTGTGGCGCAAGGCCGTGTGTTGGGCTTGGATCGTATCGAACGTCTGCAGCAATGGCGCCAACGGCACGCGCGGCTCGCGTGGCGGCGTCGGCAGCTGCTCGGGCTTGGCAATCGCCATGGTCATCTGGGTCACGCTCGCGAGCCGGTCCCGGAGCGTCCGAAACGCCGAGCTCTACGGACGATGAGACATGTTGCGCAACACGCGAAGTATGCACCTGCGGCAAAAGCATGAGCAGCCCATACAAGCTCTTCATGAGGTTGGCGTGGTACGGTGCTTGGGTCTCGAGGAGCTGGAGGCGCAGCTGGATAAAGATCGGCGACTCGAGGAGCTGCACGAGCTTGTCGATCTGCATGAGAAAGCCGACGGACGCATCAATCTCGCTAAACTTGTAAATGAGCGCGTTCGAGAGCTCGTACGACTGCGCGAGGAGGCAGAGGCTGAACGTCGAGACGGGGTTGTGGCACCACGTCTTAAAGAGCGTCTACTCCCATCCTCTCATCACAGCGATCCAACGATATCATCATCGTCGCACCGTAAACACGTTCATGTCGTCCTGGGACGCCGCGACATCAAAACTGCGGCGCAGGATCGTGCGCAAGTGCTCCTACCACGGTAGTCCAACGTCAGGAGGGTTGCCCTCGTGGAAGAAAGGGCACACGAGTTCGTTGGCCGTGAGCAAAATCAAGTTGAGCGTGTGAACCATGAGCGACACAAACTCGAGGTCCTCGTACGTCGAGAGCACCGTCGCAATGACCATGTAGATGCTCTTGGCCTCCAGCAGCGTGCAGAGCTTGCGAATGATGAGGCTGCCGCGCTTCTCCTACCGTATCCACGTATCAACATGCCGCAATCCAAAACATGGGGAGCTACGAGAAGGCGGCTGTCGGTCGCAAAGAGCTGAATGACGGCTTGGAGCACCTTGGAGAACTCGAGGTGGCTCAGACTCGTGCTCAGGCGGGCGAGCACTTCGAGATCCAAGAGCACAACCGGGTCCGCGGCATCGCTACACATATGTATATATATCAATGTATCAAAACACGCACGTGGTGGTCGAGTCTACCTGAGCGTCTTGAGCAGCGTTGGCAGTAGCGAGTGAATATGCGTCGTGAGCTGGGTCGGCGTCTTTTCCAGTAGCATGGCAATCCAGCTCAGCGCCGCCATCCGCGTCGCAATGTGGTCGCTGAGCAGCTCGACATTGAGTTTCGACATGAGCGGCATAAAGTCCACGTTGCTCCTACAGATATGCCATTTTTGAGATTGAGTTCTCGCAATTGAGAATACTCGGTGGATTTGACAAGCGAGAGGAGGTCCGAGTTGGCACGCTCGCCGACGATGCGGATCTCAGTCTCAGCGTCCGAGATGCAGTGCAAGATCGCACCGAGAAGGTCGCCGTAGAAGCGTACGAGCCGCTCCTTCCCGAGCACGACAAACTCATGGACCCACGTGGCAGCCGTGAGGCGCGTAAAGCGCTCCTTGGACTGGCACTGCGCAACGAGGATGTGCACCATCGGGCCAAAGTCCACGAACGGCGTCGACTTGATCTCGCGGAGAAACTCGGTGAGCGCCGAGTCGGCGGCCTGTCGGATCTCGCGGTTGCCGTCGCTGAGCATGTTGAAGAGACCGTCGAGGAACTCGGGGAGCCAGTCGAGCATCTCAATGTCGGGCACCGAGTCGAGGACCGTGATCCAGCCCACCTACGAGTGCGTAATTCAAGCTCAACGAGGCTACATAGGACGCGAAGGCAGTACGAGGAGCTGGCGAATGTACGGGTTGGTCATGCGAATGTACTTGTGCAAGAGCGGGATGAAGAGCTCGACGTCAAAGACCTCGCTCTCGGTCACAATGTCCTTGACAAGCCGGTCGAGGAGGTTCGCACCGTTCTTGACGTCGACGTCGACGTCAGCAAAGAGCTTGCACAAGCTACATCGTATGTGAAGCTGCTGGACAATAGATGAAGGATATACGAGGTCGTACCCGTCAAAGATTTGGTTGAAGTACTTGAGAATGTCTTGGCGAGCGACCTTGGCGATGTTGTAGAGGCTCTCGCAGGCATAGTACCTAGAGACATGCATATGCCATCAACGTCAAAGGTCGTGGGATGTACCGGACACGGCTTTCGGGATCGTCAAAGCAATGCAGCACGGGCGGCATGAGCAGGTCCAGGTAGAGCTTGGCGTCGTGCATGAGACCGATGGCCGTGCCCGCAAGGCCGATGAGGCCACCCTTGCGGTAGTTGGCGTTCGTCGAGCACGTGAACTGGTGCTGGAGCAGGTCGATGATGAGCGGAATCGACTCCTTCGCCTGCGGCGACCCGCTCTCGGCCAGCTGCTTGACGAGGTTTTCGACCTCGAGGGCCGCGCCCTTGCGCTTGTCGTAGGACCGGTCGCCGAGGTTGCGCAGGAGGTTGGGCGAGAGCGGGACCTCGGCGCCGCTGGCCGAGGCCGTGAGCGACGACGAGGCTGCGACCGACAGGCCCGCGAGCGAGAGTTCCGACATGGCTGGGGCGAAAGTGGAAATGGAAAATTGAAATCTACGATCGTGCATGTATTTTAATGCAAACATTTTATTTGGCATACACGCATGCCATGATAATACAATACATA
>NW_012156443.1:187039-191967 GCF_000151545.1 Saprolegnia parasitica CBS 223.65
CTAAACCGACTGGGCGAGCTGCAGTAGGCGCTTGCACTCGCGTGATCGGTCAAGGTTGTCGTCAGTTGTCTGCGACGCACAACACATCGAACCAGCTCAGCGAGTGTCGCGGGCTTCTCCATCACCATGTCGTAGAAGCAGGAGGCCGATGCAAGAGCGCAGTAGCAAGATCTTGCACGACTATCGACTCTGGCGGGCCTCTCAGCGCTTGGCGCACGCAATGCATGTCGATCGTCGACAGGTCATCTCGGTCCGACCCACCACCTTGGTCCCATGCGTCGGAGCATTGGATCCAGCATGGTTGAGTGAACAAGGCCTTCTTCGCTCGGGCTATTGCTCTTCAGCGAAAACACAAGCCTCGCTGGACCGTCGTCGCCTGCGCAAGGCAGCTCAGAATGTAACACATAGTGTTTCCAGAGCACGTCGCGAGGCCGGCTACTGACAAGTACGGTGGTCTATCGTGCGCGACAGCAAGACGCGAACGCGGTGGACGAGACGTCGAAGAGGTGTATTGCTCGACTACTGCTGGCTCGTGGCTTGCATTTCGAGGCGAAAGCGCCGTTGGGCTTCGTCTTCGACGCGCTTGGCAACGCGGCGCTCTTCAAGGAACCGCTCTTGCAGGAGGAAGCCCGTGTACGCGCCGCCGAGGCCAAAGATCACGGCCATCGCGGCCTTCCCGACGTTGTTGTTGCCGCGCATGCTGGTCGACGTCGGCCACGAACGTGTATCCGGAGTGTGAAACACGTTTTTCACACAAATCACACTGCACACCTTCCATTTGACACAACGCCGCAGGTCTAAACGCACGCGTTGTTTCGGTGAAACCGGTGTACCGTACGCAAAAGCGCCGTCCCACATTGCATCCCCACGGACCTACGTACCGTACCATGGCTCTCAAGGTTGCTTTTAGCCGCATTCGAGCAGTTCCATTCGGTGTATCACGGTCACTTTACGGGCGAGGCGGGATCGGCGCCACCGTAGTTGCGTGTAGGTAGACTATCGAATTGTCCAGCAACCGTTATGTTCTCCGAATCCGCATACTGTCCGGATAGTCTAATTTTAAGCAGAGGTGGCATTAAAATGTTTAATGTTAGCTTGTTGTTTGTATCGACATGTCTGAAATCAATTGAATACGATGCAAATTAATAAAGATCGTGGCAGTTGCAGCCTGGGTTTCGATCTTGCTCCCAACGGACGCCATTAACGAAATTCCATCGCGCTAGCACCATGGGCCTCCTCACGCTCCTCCGCAAGCTGAAGAAGGATGACAGCGAAGCGCGCATCCTCGTGCTCGGCCTCGACAACGGCGGGAAGACGACGATCCTCAAGAAGCTCTCGGAGGAAGACATTAGCCACATCATGCCAACGCAGGGCTTCAACGTCAAGAGTCTGCAGGTCGACGGCTTCAAGCTCAACATGTGGGACATTGGCGGTACGGTGGCATGCAGCATGGCTCCGCTCACATTATGTAGGCCAAAAGACCATTCGACCCTACTGGCGAAACTACTACGAGCAGACGGACGCGTTGGTACGCCCAACACGCCGGGAACCGAGGCTAACGACAACGCGTAGATCTATGTCATTGACAGCGCGGACCGCCGCCGCTTGGAAGAGACGGGCGTCGAGCTCAACAACTTGCTCGAGGAAGAGCGCCTTGCGAGCTCGCCGTTGCTGGTGTTTGCCAACAAGCAGGACTTACTGAACGCGCTGCCTGCGTCCGAGATCTCGACCGCGCTCAACCTGCACACGTTGCGCGACCGCAACTGGCACATCCAAGCATGCTCGGCCAAGTCGGGGAAGGCCTCCAGGAAGGCATGGAGTGGATAGTCAACACGATGAGCGAAGCGCGTGGCCGCGAAGCCAAGTAAGCACGCCTCGCACTCGGGCTGGAGATGGCTGCTGTAACCACATGTGGTTCTTCAATAAATGCCCCATACATGATCTCTGCGCGTCTGCAGCGAGGCCATGTACCCTCAACACCAATGAATGCGGGAAGGAATGGATCTTAGTTGGCCTTGCTATGCCTCACCATGATGGACCGTAGCGCATGGCGCGACTCTTGACGCGACCACCACGTACGAACCACAGTCGCCAACCTGATGGAGGCTGCCATATCCTTAAAGACAAAGGTACGTTGATCCAAGTAGCGACGCCTTTCGCCGACGCTTGTCCCACCGCCGGAGCACGAGAACACCACGGACCATAGCACGTCTTCTCGCCTCGGCCGCATGCAGGAGGCAACGACTCGAGAAGACTGTCTTCTTGGTTTGCTGTCGTATGTCTTATGGCCCTCATGAGGCGGACCCTACCCGCACATCGGCGGAAATGAGTTTCAACTTGATACATTTCGTGCTAGCGACAACATATTGCCGTGGTTTGAGTCAGGTGGGGCAAGGCTTCGGCATCCATGGCAAGGGAGTGCGTCCGGCGTCACCTTGCTTCCCGTGGCGCCTCCTCGATGATGCTTCGACGGCTTGAGCTTGTGCGGCGTTGTCACCACGGTGTCGAGTCCTGCACACGAGGCCAGGCTGCAAGGACCAAGGTCCAGCGAATATGACCATGTCTGCGTGGTCGTCTGCTGGATCGATGGCCCTGCTGCCGCGTCGTACATGCAGAGTGTGTAATCAATTCTGCATTACATTTACAAAGGCAACTCAAAGCTGACGTTGACGTGGACCTCTTCGGCCTGGGCAACAATGTCGGCGATCTTGACGGCCTTCTGGGCGGCGTCGTCCAAGTCGTTGGCGACGATCATGCGGAAGCCGCTGTTTTCGATCAACTGACGGGCCTTCTCGACGTTGGTGCCCTGGAGGCGGATGACGATCGGCTTCTTCATGCCGAGGTCCTTGGCCGCGGCGATGACACCGGCGGCGATGACGTCGCAGCGCATGATACCGCCGAAGATGTTGACCAAGATCGACTTGACCTGCGGGTCGGCGTTCAAAATCTCAAACGCCTTCTTGACCTGCGACTCGGTCGCACCACCACCGACGTCCAAAAAGTTGGCCGGCGAGCCGCCAAAGAGCGAGATGATGTCCATCGTGGCCATGGCCAAGCCGGCGCCGTTGACGAGGCAGCCAATGTTGCCGTCGAGGCCAATGTAGTTGAGGTCATACGCCGAGGCCTCGACTTCACGCGGGTCCTCCTGCGTCTTGTCGCGCTTGGCAAAGATGTCCTTGTGGCGGAACGACGCGTTGTCGTCAAAGTTGATCTTGGCGTCGCAAGCGTACACGTTGCCCTCCGGCGTCTCGGCCAACGGGTTGATTTCGACGAGCGTGGCGTCCGTGCCAATGAACATGTTGTACAAGTTGTTCATGAGCTCGACACCGCGCTTCTGCGACTCGCCCGAGAGACCCATGTTGGCGGCGAGGCGGTTGAGCTGCTCCGAGGTAGGGCCCGTCGTGATGTTGACGGCTTCCTTGAAGATCAATTCCGGCGTCGCGTGCGCAACGTCCTCGATCGAGGTACCGCCGGCGGGCGACGCGACAAGCACGGGGCCGTTCGAGGCGCGGTCCATAAGGATCGAAAAGTACATTTCGCGACGCATGTAGACGCGCTCCATCAAGAAGACCTTGGCGACTTCAATGCCCTTCTCGCCCGTCTGCTTGGTGACAAGCGTCTCGCCAAGCATCTTTTCGGCAAAGTTCTTGGCATCTTCCGGCTTGGTGCACATGTGCACACCACCCTTGAAGCCGTTCTTGAAGTGGCCGAGGCCACGACCGCCCGTCAAGGCCTGCGCCTTGATGACAACGTCCTTGGTCGCGTCGCCGCCCTTGAGCGTGTTGTAGGCGGCCTCGGCCTCGGCCGGCGTCGTCGCATGGAGCGAGGCCGGGATCGCAACGCCGAACGACTTCATGATCTCCATCGACTGGTACTCATGGAGGTTGAGGCGGCGGACTTGCTGGCCCGGCGCGCGGAGGAGCGGCGTGGCCTTGGCGACGGTGCGGAAGAGGCTCATCTTACTTTGGCACGGCAAATTGTGAGGTGAAGACAAGACCACCAATATTCGGTCAAGTCCTAATTAGGACATAACCGCACCTACCCCTACTTCAACCGCTCAACGGACGACGCACTTGACATTTGTATATGGCCCCAATTCGGAGATTGAAATTCGGCTTTTGAGATTCGACCATAGATTTCGTAACCCGATCCCTGGATGAACCAGGCCGTCGAATGGCCGCGGGCCCGATGACGTCGACGCCGCCAGTACCCGCGGCCCATGGACGTGGCCCGCCATCGCTGCCTGCGCATGGCGGCGCTCGACCCAAGTAGCATGATGGCAGGCAATGGCGCCGCTTGTAGCCGCCCATGAAGCGAGATGCCGTCATTATACGGGAGATTGCGCAACGCAGCAAGCGCTCGCCATGTAAGCATGCTTGCAATGCGTATGGAGACGACGCGATGCATACAGTGGGACAGCCAAGGCCCGCATCTTCGCCAGAGCGCGCTCCACGTCAACGATGTCGGTGGTCGGTGGAAGCGTAGGTGGAAGCGTCGGCGTGTTGATCGTTCGTTGCCTTGATGCTTCCGCGAATGCGTCGAGCTACTGCACGGTAGCATCGATCCGCCTCGCGGGATAGATCGATCGCTATGCGCATGCAATATCATACCGGTGTACCACAGAGCAGGGCTCTCATTTCTTATCGCTTTCTGCGTGTGCAAAGTGGCAGACGCCGGATCGCTGCCATGGGCACGTACGGCCACGCAGGGACGCCGCGACCTACACCTGCGATGGACGCGTTGCAATGTAATACACCGTCGCAGAGGAGGCCAGTTGGGTGCGACTCTTCCTCGCGGGGATCGGCTGCATGCTGCCACCTTCGTGACACGCTTATTTTTAGACGCGATGGTCGCGGCCTTCCCGTTCGTCGGTGCGCCGTCCTGCCACGTCAGCACCATGCCGACGCTCCTCTGTAGATGGCCTTCGG
>NW_012156443.1:192280-208445 GCF_000151545.1 Saprolegnia parasitica CBS 223.65
GGCGCGCGCGCGCCGCCGACGTCGTTTGGCTCCCGCGCCGCCTCAAGAAGAGCTTCGTGGTGGCCATTGGCCTCTCGCTGCAGTCGTTTCCGGTTGCTGGGCATGCGACGCTCCACGTACTTGGCTATGGTTGCAGCGATATGCAGGAGGATGATACCGTCTCGTTTCCTCCTAGTACCTCTCGGTCGTCCTGCTGCACCAGCTCATGTGCGCGCACAATGACGTGCGCGTGTTTGCTCTGGCGGTGCGTCACGCGGTAGGATGAGGGTGCGTCATGCGCTCGTGCACTAGATGGGTGTCCAGCCTCGTGTCGCGGCGCTCCTCGAGGCGACGTCGGATCTCACGTCGCTCTATGCGCAGCTGCGCGACGTCGACACGCTTCTGCGGTACGACAAGATAGAGACAACTTGTCTGCATTCCGGTGGTGGGGTGTAGGATGGAGCTCGGGGTGGCCCGCGCTGAGCTCACGGGCGCCGCCGTCTCGCCGCCTCTCGACCTCACCTTTCTCGTCCACAGCGCATCGACCAATGCGGCGGCGCTGGATCCTGTCTCGACAGCGGATAGCCTGGCGCAAACGAGCCACTTGATCCCGCTGCCTGCCCATGCGCGCGGCGTGACGCATGCCAACTGGAAGCCCAAATTACGCTTTGCGTACAAGTGCCTCCAGTGCGACTCGCGGCTCCATGTGCACGAGGCCATCCGGATTCTTCGAGCCATTGCACACCTCAAGCCGCTCGGTTGCGACGTCGCCAACGTCCAGCTCAACCTCGGCGCGGTCTATTTACACCTCGAGCACCAAGTCGACGAAGCGATTGCGTGTTTCGAGTCGGCGATCCAACTCGACCCGACGTTGTGGAAAGCGTACTACAATCTCGCGATCGCACTGCTCCAGCGTGGCCGGCTCCTCGAAGGGAAGGACGCACTCGTCGCGGCCCTCGAGAAGCATCCGTCGGATCCGCGCACGATCGCGATGCTTGCCGACGTCAACGCAGCGCTCACGATGGCCGCGATGCAAGTCGTCGCCTCCGAGTGCGACCGACAGGCCTTTGCCAACGACGTGTCGGTCGTCGTGTCTTTTCTGACGGCGCCGGCCGCGCCGCTGGCCCCCGTTCGGTTTGCTGCGGCCATCAACTACGTGCAGGACGCGAGTGCGCTTGCGGTACCCGTGACGCAGCCGCTTTCGCCGGGCTGGGACGGTGCGATCGCCAACCTCTTGCACCGCCTGTATGTGTTTGCGGCGCTGCGGCAGCAGCACGTGCACGAGGTCGGTCTCGTTTTGTAGTATCAACGTATCAAGTTGATCGTAAAGACATCCTGATGTAGCTGTTTCAAAGCGTGTGCGAGCCCGACCAGCCGCAGTGGATCTCGATCACGGCCTTGGACCGCCTTGTGGCGACGACAACCGGCGTCGGCTTGTCAAATGAGGAGCGCACCGAGCTGAATGTGCTCTTCCCACGCCAGTACGCTTTTGAACCTGAAGTTGATACGTTCTTGATACATTGCTGGGGTAGGACGATGATTCACGCGCTCTTGCAGCCCAACCGTGTGACGTCCGACATCATTCGCGACGTGCGACGCCTCGGCGCTGCCTTCTCGCACCTCTCGTACCCCCGTCCTCGCGTTCGATCGGTGCCATCGCCCTGGACGCGCTGGCTGGACCTGCCGCTGCTCACGTGGCTCCAGTCGGTGCATAGCCTCAAGGCGAAAGCCTCGAGCATCTACGCCGTGCTCATCGACCTCGACCTCTTCAGTGTGCTGCACCTGGCGAAGCGCCAGCCGACGCTCAAGCCACAACATCTCAAGCCCATGGACTTGGCCGACCGCGGGACACTGATTTACGAGCTCTTTGGCCTTCGCCGGAGCATCGAGCTGGCGGCCGGGAGTGTCATCCAAGGTCCCACTCGTCGTCATCAACGCGTCGTGCGACCAAGTGCGTAGGCGCGATTCGCATCTTGACGGCCACGATTCAACGCCAGCAACGAAGAGAGCTCTACTTGATGGCCCGCGACGACATCAACGCGCACGACCGGACGCTCTCCATGGCGCTGCGCGACCACCTGCGCCGGCAAGAGACGATGCGCAACGTCTCGGAGACGCTGGAATGCATTCTCCAAGACGCGTTCTCTGCAATATTTACGCTGCCAGCGCTGCCCGCGATGCTACCGTGCATCCCGCTGCGCACCGAGCTCCGCATGCGCACCCACCTCGCGGCCACGTCGATTCAGCGGGCGCACCGCGAGGGAGCCCACGACGACACGTATCGTCTCACACGGTAGCAATTTACTTCACTTCGAAAATATCTGCCTGCTGCTCGAGCGCGAGGTGGCGGAGGTAGAGCGCTTCGGCGAAAAAGGCCATGACCGGGTGCAACTCGTCCTAGTCCATCATCGTTAGCGGTAGCATCGGTGCACGACGGGATAAGAACGTACGCGCGTCGCCAGCGAGAGCGGCCCCGGTACATCAAACACGTGCGTCTCGACCCGACCGAGTGCCGAGTTGCAGCCGGCTTGGCACGCGGCAAACACGGACGAGGACACGAGCGGGTCGTTCTTGCTGTGGAGCAGCAGCACGGGGGTAGGTTGCTTGAACGCGGGCGATGGCGGCGAGAGGAGACCACCCGAGAGGCTCACGACGCCACCAAGGCGCTCGGAAAACGTCGTTGCGACCGAAAGGGCCACATGGGCGCCCTAGCACTTGTTAGTGGGGCTAGGGTTACTATGAAGAAGGCGGACTTGCGCGAGGCCAAAGAGAAAGACGCGGTTGTACGGCCAGCCGTAGACCGTATGCAGCACGCGCAGTGCCTCGTGGAGCACGGGTAGAAGCTCGGCCATGCTAGCAACAACAGCGACGCTTGTCCATCGCGCCGAAAAGCATGTGTACTACCTCTGATCGCGAGCTGCGTGCGCAACGCCCGTCGGAAGCACGTCGCCTTGGTCGCTTAGCGCATGGTACCATGAATAGCCCAAGTCAAAGGGCAGCGCATGCGGCGCCCGCAGCGAGAGCAGTGCTACGCGGACGTGAAGACGGACCGACACGATGAGATCGGAGGACCTGTCTGGGGCAGCGCCATGGCTTGGCCGAGCGCGAACGAAGCTGCATGCGTATCGCCGAGGCCATGCAAGAAGACGACCAGATTCTCGTTGCTCGTGTCGCTGGGCTGGACGCTGAACGTCTGCAACGGCGTCGGAAAGCGCTCCGGCGCCAAGGCGACCGACCGCTCGATCGGCGCCAGCTCGTGCGGAAAGTACCACCGCGTGCGCTGCGACCTGCTGCACTTGAGAAGGATAGCGCGTCCTTCGGCGTGGACTTGGACGACCTCGCCGACACCGTCGCCGGCCTGCACTGTCTGGCCAACGTTCATGTGTCCCGAGACAGGCCGCAAATGTCTAAATACACGCCACCTTAGCCGCCACGTTGCCGTTAAAGGACATGCTGCGGCGAAACAACACACGTCGACGACGCAGGCGAGACGTAGCGAGGTGCTGCCACCGCACAAGGTGGTCGCGAGAACTATGTAGAGGCTGCTGGCGCACGACCAGCCATGGGTAGGACGCTGGTTCTGCGCTGAGGGCTTCCGCCATGTTGCGGCGACGACAGCATGCAGATAGTGAGAACCAATGCTATAGTGTCGATTGGAAAGGGTGGCCGTGCATTTGTCCGCGCATAAGGCGCCAACGGACCCTCGTACGGACGACCTCGTCGCCATCGAACTCTCTTGCGACTATTCAGTCGCGTGCATTTAGCCAGGGTAAGAATAGGCTCATCCGGATATCCGGATACGGTATTCCGCACAGCTTCACTGGCAAAGACCAAGAGACGGGCCCGCGTGCGGCCAAGCAACCCAAGCAAGGACGATGGTCGACATGCAGGCGTCGTCGAAAGGATCGAAGAAGCGCAAGCACGACGCCGACGCGGCGCCAAAGCGCGCCGCAACCAAGGCCAAGAAGGCGACCGCCAAGCCCACGCTGCCAGTGCTGCTGGGCACCGAGCCCGCGCGAAGCAGTGACGCCTCGACCAAGAAGCTCCAGAAGGGCGCGCCGCCCGAGGAAAGCACGACATGTATGCTATGCAACGCGAGCTTGAAGCTCAAGGACCTCCGGCAGCACGTCGGCGGCCACATGGCGTTGGAGGACTTTAGCGTGGTCCGCTGCGGCTTTTGCGGCCAAGACGACGGCAGCTGCGTGATTTCGCTGACCGCGGGCACGTCGACCGTGACGGTGACGCCGGTACCGCAAGGCAACTGCCCTCGGTTCCGCAAATTTTACGTCACGTCGGCCACGAAGAACCACAAGTGCACCAACATCCCGACGCAGTGCGCACGCTGCAACAAGTGGCTCTGGAAGTACACGCTGCGACAGCACTATCGCGACTGCCACGACGGCCTCGAGGCCATGACGGACGCGGAGCGAGAGGCCACGACGCTGAGCCAGGCCGAGCTCGACGGGCTCCACAAGCTCGCAAGCGACATTGCAGGTCGCAAGCGCAAGGCGGCGCCGCGACCGGCGCCGACGTCGTCGACCGAACCGGAGCTGTCGTTGTCGTCGTCGTCGTCGTCGTCGTGGATTGATGCGTTTGTGCCGTTGGAAGTCGAACCCAACGTCTTTCTGGTCTAGGCGGCAAGGACACTCTTGGCCAGACCATTTTGATAGCATTTAGATTATTAACCAGCTACGACGCATTCGTTTTGACCAAATCCATCCCTTGCTTCGAGTCCTCTCGCTGCCGAAATCGTTGCCGCCCGTAACCCTACCCCGCTCACTGGGACGTGTCATAGCGACCGGTTGTAGCGAACGTCCATCGTTGTGGGGGTCGCCATCGACCGCAGGTGGGGGGGCGACAGCAATTGTATGTCGTGAAGAGACGACCGATCGATGCCGTCCTTGCTTGACCATGCATCATCTAGTACATGTATATCGCCATTTACCAGACAGAAATCGTCGAGTTTCCTTCGCGGGTAGAGTACGTCCTTTCACAAAAAGCCTAAAATCGGCACACGGCAGCTGGACCCGTCGTTGCCTCCGCCGACGTCGAGCCAGCGAGCGGTTGGTCGACGGATGCAACGTTGGCTGCCGCATGCGGCCACACATCCAGCCAGCCAATGACGTGAAGCAAGGGCAGCCCCGTGCGTGCGCGGTACGCGTCGCCTCCCGGCTAGAATGACCATGACCCCTCGTGCCATCGTCGAGCGAATAGATCGAGATTATATGACCTTGTTGGTGAGTGAAATGCCCTTGCGAATCAAGTGCGACATCATGAGAAACGAGGTCATGACCATGAGCATCACGCACGGTAACCAGTGGTCGGCGATCCGGATTGCATACGAGAGACACACGAGCAGTTTACCGAGAAAGTTTGGGTTTCGACTGGACATAGCCGTCGTTAAGATGGGACGGCATCAAGAGTTATACGACACGAAGGTAGACGGATCACGTGAACAAGACGCGGGGCAAAACAAAGGACTTTTGCGTGTCGGTGGACAGGAGCAGCGTGAGTCCGATCGTATGCAGCGCCGTGCAAAAGCCCGAAAGCCCCGGCGCTGGCTCGACACGATTGGCAAGGATTTGATCGTCAGGCGCCCAGTCCGCCGCGAGCACGAGGACGCCGACGGCAGAGTCATGTACGCTGCCCAGACCTTGTCCACATCCTTTGCGACCCAGAAGAGCCCAAACATGGCGTGGTCTACAGAGGTGTCAGCGACAAGTTGCAATATTTTTTCAGAAGTACGTTCTCGCCAGGTGGAGGTAGGGAGGTGTGGACCACATGAGCAGTGGCAACACGAGCTTTTGCGCATTTAAAAGCACGCGAAACTGGATCGGCCGAGGACCGCCGAGCATGAGGTAGTCTAGTTGAGCGGAATGCCATACGTGGCCAAGGTCAAAGTCGACGATCCCTCGCTGCATGCTGCTGCTTCCAAGGTCTTGAGGTGAAACGATGCGCACCTCGTATTCTTCAAGTCTACGAAGATACCTAAATATATTCAAGATGGGGACGGCCCACCGGAGCCGTACTCATCGGATATATCATCTTGATGGTGTCGATGACGATGTCGGCGACGTGTCGCAGCGTCCCAGCCGTCCTCGACGTAGCGTGCATCCTTTTCCTTGGGCATTTCGTCAGCTACGAGGACAGCGATGATAAGACGCGAGGGCATCGCAAAAGGTGACGATGGTTGCAACGGCCCTCGGTTTCTTCCGTGGCGCTGCCGACTTTAATTGGTCGAGGTGTGGGCTAAAAAAGCTCCTGCCTCCTGACGTTGCACTTGCTATTGATACGACCGACCATGGAGTGGATCTACGTCACGGCGATCATCCCGGTCAAGGACTATTGCATGTACAGCTGCCTCGGCGGCCCACGCCCCTTGACGCTGGGGCAGCTCGTGAACCTCCACAAGGCCGCCACCGTCCCGCTCATGGTCGGGCTTATGCACGCGTACGACAACTTTACCATCTCGGCCTACATCTACGTTGCCTGTAATGGACAATGCGTTGAGAAAGACAGAATTGTCCACACGTGGATAGGTCATGGCTCGCTCGGGGTTGCGTGGCTCCTCAAAAGCCGGCTCATGCCCGACCGCCTCTTTGCCGGCCGCATGACGATCATGTCGTCATTGCTCTGCATCGGCGTCTTCGGCGGGTACTGGGCCGCGGGGTTTCTCTTGATTAGCGGCCGCGTCGAGTCGTCGTCGCTCGTGCTGTCCCTTGTGATTTTTCTGCACACGATGGGGCTTCTCTGTCTCATGTGCACCGACACACAAAAGTTTTACCAGCTCAAAGCGCGGCCGGGTCTCATCACGTACGCACTCCTCTCTCCTAATCCATGTATCCAATGGATATCCTAGCGATGGCTGGCTCACGTGGAGCCGCAACACCAACTACCTCGGGACGTTTAGCGTCTACCTCGCCCACGCTATTTTGGCGCAGCACTGGTTTCCATACGCGTGGCTCGGGCTCATGGTCGGCGTCTCGTACCTTTCGAGCATGATCGCCAAGGACATTTCGCTGCGCAAAAAGGTAATAGTCGATGCCACATCGTGCCAGATTGACATCTTGATACAGGACGGCGCGGACCGCTACATGTCGCAGGCGGGGTTCTTCTTTCCCAACCTATTTGGCTGGGCACGACACACGCTGTATGCACCCATCGTCGTTCATCCCGACGCTCCTTCAGGGCCAAGCCCCGACGAAGTCGTCGCTTGCAAGCCCCTGGGTCCTACGTAACATATAATCACCTCCAACTTGTACACCTATTGTCTGCAGTTTTGTACAAGGTAGACGTCTTTCAACGTACAACACGAGAGAAAGACGATCGAACGAGTACTCGCTGGGCATATTGAGAGCGCCTGCAACACGGGGCACCACAAAACAGAATCTGTATCAAATAAGAATGCAGTGTCCATACAGTGTCTTTGACCTATTTGGCACGCCAGACCATGGCACGGCCCGAGCTATTGCCGCTTACAATCACGTCGATCGACGGGTGGAACGTATTCATGGAGAAGACGGAGCGACAGAGGTCGTCGTCCAAGCGCTGGAGCGGCTGCGTGGTCGATGTGCCGAAAATCTCAATACAGCGCGGTTGCTGGTTCGAGCCGAGGACGAAGCGCGGCGTCGCCAAGCACTTGGGATCCCAGTGCGCGTGGAACTTGGTGAGCCACCGACCCGTCTGGTTATTGTGCACAAACCGGGTTGTGGGTTCGTCGCTACTCGCTGGCATGCTGTACAGATGGACATGGTCGTCTTGGCCGACAGTCACGAGCGCTTCTCCATTGGGTGAAAAGTAGGCGCAGTTGATACTGCGGTGGTGGGGCAACATGTTGAGCGGCGTCGACGGCTGGCGGGCATCCCAGAGGCACACGGTGCGGTCCAAGGACGCGGTCGCAAAGCTGCTACGAGCCACATGACGACACTACTGCGTGATAGGGTAAGGGTACGTACTGGGTGGACCCGGGCTGGCGGTGCACCGTGTTGATCTTCTTCTCATGAAGTGTCCACATCGTGGGCTTGTTACTCGCGCGCCGGTCAATCGAGAAGACGTGCCCAGCCTCGTCGCACGTCAAGAGTGCGTTCGGCTCCGAGACGTCGACATAGGTCAACGCGACGTCAGTGCGAAAGACGTCAGTGCGGGCTTGCGTCACTAGGTCGTACTGCTGGATGCTACCGTCAAAGGCCGACGTGAGCAACGTGGTCTCTGCTTCGAAATGGATCGACGAGATGGCTTGCTTGTGCGGCCGCCACGTCACAATCGTATTGTCGTCGCTGCTGTCGCGGCTCAAGGGCACCGACCAGAGCGCGACGTTGCCGTCAACGTCGGCGATCGCAGAGAGAATGTGGTCCGTAGCCACCGACGGGTGGCACGCGATCGCGTAGATGCGGCTCGGCGTGACCTTTTCCACATCCAGTTCGTGCAGCGAGTACTTGGCGTCTTCCTGTGGCGGCTCAACAACTGGCTTGCGCTCGGCGCTGTCCTTGCCAAAGAGCTGTCCAAGGGCCGCCGAGTCGGCCGCATTCGGAAAGGATGCTTCGTTCTGAACGAGGTCTTCAGTCAAGTGCGCACGAAGCTCGCGCGGCAGTGGCGAGCGAAGGTCCTCTGGCAGCACGGCCTCCTGGCCTTGGAGGCGGCGCGACGACCGACGTGGCGCGACCACTTGGTCATCGACGGTCTTCTTGCGCTTCGTGGGCGTGGGCTTGGCCGCGCTAATGCGCTGCTTGAGCGCCGTCGCCGACGCCTTGAGCCCCATCGCCTCCATCATTTGCATGTTGCGCGCAATCTTGGCGCGGCGCGCCTCCTCATACGCCGACATGCGCCTGGATCGATGATGCTCGTCCACGATTTGCTAAATGTAGCACAAAACCGGATGCGTCCGGATACGGCGCCGAGTTCCCGCCACGATGAAGCCCATGGACGATTGGCGCCGTACGGTCGTAGCTCTCGATGCACGAGGCGTCAATGACGAGGATGACGCACCTCGACGTGTCGTGCTGCATCGGTAGAAGACAGTGAAGCGCTTGGTCGAGCTGCTGGGTTCATGCCGGCTTAACGAACTCTCCCCGTGATTTGTGTCGGCTGTCCTGGCGCTTTAAAGAAACCGTCTATCAAGCAGGCGCCACACGTTGCATGACGATGACGTGGCGTGCGAAGATGCGAGTCGTCGGTCGAGTGCGTGCAGCGTTTTCTATTTCGTTCTATTTAGCTCAACGTGGGCGGCTCGATGACAGAAGCGCTTGTTCCAGTAGAACGCAGGTGTCTTCCTCGGTCGCGTGGGTACTACGGGATGCCAACCTCGTCATCCAACGAAGAGGACGTTTCATGACGGACTCGTGTCTGCATCGAAACTAAATTAATCTTGGGCAACTCGATGGCGCGTGCGCATAAGGTCGTGGCGCCAGGTCCGTCCACACAGCTCATGGAAGCGCTCGCGGTGCGGCGCTACCGCGTGCGGCACGACGCGTGCCTCTTCTTCGTGAGTCTCCTCGTCTCGATCAACATCGTCATCATGGTACGCACTTAATTCTCTGCCGAAAGAGCTCGTAGCATCGCCGACCAACACATAGCCGTTCCAGGCGTACGTGTCCGAGGCGGTGCCATGGAGCGCACCGCCCATGGACAAGCCGGATGCAGCGAGCTTTGCCGCCTTCAATGCCTCGACGCTTGCGCTCAACCAAGCCTTGTACAGCCGCAGCACACTCCCGAGAGGGGTCACCTACCATGCGGACGTGGCTCGACACAGCTACGTCCTGCGCCACGTGCTCGACGTGTCGGTGCCCACGACGTGCGCGTCCTTGGTCCCGGGGCTACCGGGGGCGGTGTTTTACGGTGCAGCCATGCACGCGCTTCTCTGCGACGTTGCGACGTCGAGGAATCAGTCGTGGCACAACCGGGGCACGTGCCTCGTGGTGACGTTTCTCTGGCTTCCAATCGCGCACGAGTGTCTCTGGCTCACGTCCGGCAACGATTTGGTCGCGACCAATGCGTCGATGGAGGTGACGTTGACCTTTGCATTGACACAGTACCCGTACCCGGCGCTGCTCTGGGCCAAGTTTGTGTTCCGCGCGATTTCAACGCTTGTCGTGGCGTATGTATTGTGGGATCGGTACTATAAGCACTACTTTGCTCTGGCCCGCTTGATGGGCCAATACGGCCACCGCGCCGACTTGGACAAGGCGTGCGAATGGCACTACCTCCTCGTCGTCGGCGACCCCTCGTCGATCCTCGTCACGAGTCCGCTGATTGTCGGTGTGTTTTTTCTGGACATTTGGCTGAGCCCGCATGTGATCGCGACGGCCGTGCTCCGCCTCTTGCAAACCCAAGAGGTTTCGACCATGCTCCGCGCCGCCTTGTACCTCTTCCGCATGGTATCCGACGCGTCATCATCGACAATTAGTTTCATTTGGACTAGGTCTGGATCGCCTACGGTGCCATGTGTGCAACGTCCGTGTGTCTGAAGCGATCGCGGCGCCACTGCGTCTTTGCCGAAGTCGACCCGACCGTGCTCGTGCTCATTATGACGTTCTATGGTCCGCTATTGTGGCTCATGGCGGGCAACGTGTGGACTTGCCTGCGATTCTGTCAATGGCTCCTCACGTGCCTCCTGCCTGACGACGCCAAGGTGACACGCGTCGAGATCATCCTCGTCGGCTGCGTCTACATTGCCTTCGTGGCGCTTCTGCCATTGACGTACGGCTTTGTCGCGGGCTATATCCGTATGATAGATGATGACAAGGTGTCCAATGTCACTGAGGACGATCGTATGTAGGAACACCGAGGGCACCACCGATCGCGTACGATAGCTTTCGGTACAACTCGTTCAAGACGCGCGCGCTCATCACGCAGGTCCACCCGCTTCGCCTCGGTGAACACGTGGGTCTCTCGTTCGGTGGCTCGATTTACTCGGTGTTTGAAATGCACATGCAGTACAAGAAGACACCGACGATGAACGCGCGCGGGTCCGACTGCTTTCTCTTGTGCTACCGCAACAATGCCCTCGTCACCAAGATGCGGCTCAGTCTTCTCTGCAGCCTCGACTGCACTGGCGGCGGGAAGAGTCCGCCCATCATTGACGCCGAAGAGCCGTGCGAGTTTCATGTGAACGCGTTCAACTACACGGGTCGCCACCGAAAGCTCTCGCTCATCGCGGGCCGAGGCAGCATCGATACGCGCATCACCATTTCCCGATCGGCCCACCCGACCGAGTGGTGTATGTAATAGCTTGACATCCTATAAGAATCGTATAAGATGTTTAGTACTATGTTTGATTTGATTTGATCCAACAGGACGAGCGCGTTGCAAGCTAAGGCTCTGTCTCGGACGCAGGTGCTAGGGCGTCGAGCTATGGAAACACATGCGTCGTCAGATATGCTGACCAAATGAACGCTACAACCCAGTGGGTCGAGCTACAACCGAACCTGACGAGCAGCTAAATTGCCCTCAACATCCATTCCATCATGAATGGAATTGACTCCTTCCTCGACTAATGTCTCCAGTATAGAAGGCCCTTTGCCATACAAACGGCAGAGACAGCCGGGCGCGCAGCAAATGCCAGCCCGAGACCCAACGCGACCGTCCAAGATCGCACCCCTTCACATACGTTTCCTCCACCATTCCCAAAAGTACCCTACCCTTCACATAGGTACTGTCGGCAAACGGACCCTTTTGGTTGGCTTCCAGTCGTTGGGTCTTTTAGACCAATGGCATCGCCCGACGTAATTGGCTCGCGAGCATCAAGTTGCATCTCGCGTCGCCGCCGGTATGAAGAAGAAGGCCATCAAGTTCATCGCCAAGGGCGGGCTCAAGCACAAGATTGCCAAGCGCAATGACAAGAAGAAGTTCAACAAGGGCAAGAAGCCGGCCGTGCCATCGACCAAGCCGACGAAGGCGGCGCCGCGCGCGGCCGACGCCGAGTCGTCCGACATGCTGGACGACATGGACGTGGACGACTTTCTCAACGGCGACTTCCTCGACAACGACGAGGACGACGACGATGAGGTGAACGGCAGCGACGACGATGTCGACATGAACGGTGACGACGACGATGACGATGCCTCGAGTGAAGAAGAGGACGAGAGCGCGCTCGACCCGCGCTACCTCGCGCCGAGCCGCGACGAGGACATTGCCGAGTCGGACGACGACGAGGAGGCCAACGCCGCGTCCGTGCCCAACGAAGCGCCCGGTTCGGACTCGCGCATCGAGCTCACGATGGAGGCGCTCCGCGCAATTGAAGCCAAATGCGAGAGTTCGCCGAGCATCAAGTCGCTGCGCCGCCTGCTGCAGATCTTTAGCGACGCGTGCCAGTCGCCCGAGTCGGACAAGACCGGCCCGAAGAACACCAAGTACGACATTCGGTCGAGCGCAGTCTACAACGAGCTCATGGTGTCGGTCTTCAAGCACACGGTGTCGATCTGGGATGCGTACTTTGGCGAGACACTGGACGCTAAGAAGTGGTAGGGCTCCTCGTGCTTTTAAAGCTGTAGGATTCACAATCTGTCCTTAGGTCCAAGATTGCGCCGATGCTCCGCCGCTTCTACGCGTGCGCCGTGTACCTGCTGCAAGAGACGACCAACGCCGACATCCAGCGCTTCGTGCTTCGCGGCTTGACCAAGTACATGCGCTTCGTCGTGCCGTGCCACAAGACAGCACGCAAGCTGCTCAAGTGCTTCGTCTCGCTCTGGGGCAAGTCGCTCGACACGCAAGTGTGCATGCTCGCATTCGTCCGCGTCCGCGAGCTCGCGCAGCTTATGCCGTTCCCGTTCCTCGAGCTCTGCCTCAAGGCACTGTATTTGAGCTACATGCGCAACGCCAAGTTTACCAACGGCGTCAACTTCCAGCACCACATCGTCATGGGCAACTGCATCGTCGAGCTCTACGGGCTCGACCTCGTCTCGTCGTACCAGCACGTGTTTATCTACATCCGCCAGCTCGCGATCTCGATCCGGAAGGCGATCGCGGCGCCGTCGACCGAGACGCTCAAGGGCCTTCTCACGTGGCGCTTTGTCAACTGCCTCAAGGTCTGGGCCGCGGTCGTCGCGGCGTATCCGGAAGAGAACCAGCTCAAGGCGCTTGTCTATCCGATCTCGCAGCTCTGCTTTGCGCTCATGCGCCTCGCGTCGGTCGTGCGCTACATCCCGCTGCGCTTCCAATGCATCAAGGTGCTCCAGCAGATCGCGTTCGCGACCAACACGTTTGTCCCGACGGCGCCGGTGCTCCTCGAGGTCCTCGCGCTCGGCACGAAGGCCAAGACCAAGAAGCAGGCCAAGGACACGGAGATCGTCGAATTGGATCTGCTGGTCAAGCTCTCAAAGGCGGCGACCGAGAACAAGCGCGTTCAAGACATGGTCGTCTCCAAAGTGTTTGAGCTCCTCCAGCGCGAGTGCGACGTGTACAAGTACTCGATCGCGTTCCCGGAATTCGCCGTGCCGCTGTCGCTGGCGCTCGCCAAGTTTGCGAGCTCCACGAACGTGCCGCAGTGGAAGTCGATGGCCCGGGGTCTCATCGCGAGCATTGAGAAGCGCTCCGAGTGGATTCGCGCCAAGCGGGTCGTGGCCGACATTGCGCCCAAGGAGCTTGAGAAGGTCAAGGCGTTCCTCGCGGCCGAGCGATCGGAGGCCGTCACCAAGATCTTTGAGAAGGACGCCAAGTCGCAGACTGAGAAGGCCGCGCTGTACAAGCAGCAGCACGGCGGCGACCACGCGGGCGACGACGACGACGACGACGCGATCGACGACATTGTGCGCGGCGACACGCAGCATGCGGACAAGGACGACGACGACGACGACATGTCGGACGAGGAAGAGGAAAAGCCCAAGAAGAAGCGCAACAAGAAGAAGAAGAAGACCAACGCCGGCCCCAAGGTGAGCCTCGACGAGTTCAAAAAGTCGGTCGCCGCCGTCGACGAAGACGATCACGTCGAAAACATGGTCTGGTCGGACGACGAGTAGATGCTTGGTTAAAAATCTTATATTGTATATTCATGGCTGAGCGCGCGTGTGTTGGCTCTCGACGGTCGCGCTGCAACAACAATCAGGCCATACGTCGAGTCGTATACGCCCCATGGTATGACCATGCCGATCAAGTCGTGGCCGCAGGCGCAGGCCACACATAAATGCCCATGGCCCGTGCGCCACACGTGGGTGGGCTGTGCTTGTGCGACCAAGTAGCACGTCTCTCGCCGCGGGCGCCGCATGGGCCATTAATGGCCCATCCATGCCATCCTGATCGTGTCGTGGAGGTGAGCCGTCGTAGTGCGCACCAGTGGCACGCATCACCAATGGCCCATGCGCCACACGTGGCCTACCTCGTAGCATGCGCGATGGACCCGACGCGGCTCTCGTCGTGGGCTACGGCAGGCTGCACGGCTCTTGATCATGCCCATCGGTGCCATGCCTATCGCACGGATGCACGGCCACCGCGTCGCTTTCCCATCCAACGTGCCATTGGCTGCCTTATCAGGATCGCAACACTATTTTACGCGCGCCTTTTCACCACGACCAGCGCTCACGACAAGGCCATATTACGCCCACTTGACCATGCAAATGGCGCTAGTCGTGCGCCAGGATATCCTACGTACGCTCGTCGTCTCGTACAGGATTTAGTGTTGATGGTGGTGTATCCGGATAAAGTCAATACAAACTTCAAGTGCAAATTATGGAAGGCAACTTCGAAGCTCGAAGCCATTTCGAAAACCATGTCGGCTGCGTACGCCGGGCGCAAGACGGGCAAGCCGGCCGCGTCGGCCGCCGCCGCTAAGAACAAGAAGTTCGAGCTCACGGAGGAGCAGAAGCAGGAGATCCGCGAGGCCTTCGACCTCTTCGACACGGACGGCTCGGGCACGATCGACGCCAAGGAGCTTAAGGTGGCCATGCGCGCGCTGGGCTTCGAGCCCAAGAAGGAAGAGATCAAGAAGATGATTAGCGACATTGACAAGGATGGCAGTGGCACGATCGACTTTACCGAGTTTCTCGAGATGATGACGAGCAAGATGTCGGAGAAGGACTCGCGCGAAGAGATCCTCAAGGCCTTTCGGCTCTTTGACGACGACGAGACGGGCAAGATTAGCTTCCGCAACCTCAAGCGCGTGGCCAAGGAGCTCGGCGAGAACATGACCGACGAGGAGCTGCAAGAGATGATCGACGAGGCCGACCGCGACGGCGACGGCGAGATCAACGAAGAAGAGTTTTTGCGCATCATGAAGAAGACCAGCTTGTATTAACCACAGACAACTACGACAACGTATGAAGATGTACCTTGCTGGTGTTGCAGGAAGCTGTCGTGAGCGAAGGCTCAAGCCTCCGTCCGAGAAGGCCATCGTCGCGCCCTCGGCATACAGTCGTATGTATGCCATCATCACCCATCGTGCAAGCGCATGGCATGCGGTTGGTTGACGTACTACAGGTGACCCGAGAAGCGAGGCCAGACGACTTTATATGTACATGCTTGCCGACTGTACCTTGCTTGGGCCGGCGACTTGCGACGACGTGGGCGCAGACAGGTCGCACGTTACTCCGCAGGAAGAATCCCTCGGCCCTCCGAGGCCATAGACGCGTTGTCAGGCCTCTTACTTCCATCTTGGCTGCTTGGCCAGTCGAAGTCGTACAGGTATACGCGCCTAGCGACCAGCGCATTCCGCCATCGACCTCGTGTCGCGGGTACTCTGTGAGCTGGCCGATGCATCCATGCGTGTCCCTGCCATGCACGACAATGTGTGGCGGTTGACAGATAATCCGTCGCCATGCGATCGGTGCACGGTCTGTACCTACCATGTAGTGTACATGGGACGTGGTCGATGATGCGGGTGGCCGAGGGCCGAGCCTCCGCCACGTCAAAGGGGTCGTCCCGCCATCGGCGACAGTGGTCGGTGTCGCCCGTCCTACATGTACTTGTTGGACGAGGCTGCTGTCTACACGGGGACAGTTCCATGATACCAGCTGGGCGACGCAGTAATCCGATGTCGCGACCCAGACGACGCCGCCAGACGTAAATTGACATGGTCGAGCCCAAGAGCGACTGGCAGGTCGAGTCCGAGCGGTACCTCTGGTGCATTCCGTCGCCGTGGTACAGCGCCGAGCCCGAGACCTACCACATCCTCTTTGGCCTGCGCTTTCGCCGGTGGCAGCTCCTCGTGGCGGCCGTCACGATCCACGCGCTCCTCGGCTGGCTACTGCCGCTTGGCGCC
>NW_012156443.1:208545-217553 GCF_000151545.1 Saprolegnia parasitica CBS 223.65
TCGGGAGCACGTGCATCTTCCTCGGGCACCTCTGCCTCCTGCCCCATCGCTGCATCTCGTCTACGGCGTCTGCGTCGGCGCCGGCGTCGGCCTCAGCCACCTCGCCGTGTCCTTGACGCTGCAGGTGGGTTGTGTGTGAAATATCAAGTGCACCCGACTCATGATATGCGCATGTAGCTGTGGTACCCGCACTGTCGCGCCACGATGACATCACTGCTGCTCGCCACCAGCGTCATTGGCGGCGCCATCGCGATGCACAGTCTACCATGCCATGTGCTTCTGACGCCACCAACGTACGCGACCGTTCTCATGGACGCGATCTCATCACGCTGTCGTAGCGACGACGACGAGGCGGCGTGGACAGTCGGTGTCGGGGGCACCGCGACGGGTCTGCTGCTGCTGCTTGCAGTCGCCGTCCGCACGCCGCCGCCCGACTTTGCATCGAGTATTGAAGATGGCACACCGATCGTGCTCTCGACGTGGCGCGACGCGGTCTGTTCGCGCAGCTTTGTCTGCCTCACTGTGGCCTTGGCCCTCAAAGCGGCCGTCACAGCGATCCTCTCGCGCGAGCTCTTGACGACCTGCCATGCTACGGAAGCGATTGCTCTTGTCGCGACGGTGCTGCTCGTATCTCTCCCGCTCCTCGTTGCCTTCGTCTCGGACATCCCGTGCGGCCGGTCGCCTGCGTGGCGCCGGCACTGGTTTGCCCTCTTGCTCGCTTTCCTGCAGACGCTACTGGCGATCGTCGTCCCCATCTCATCTCCATGGCTGCTCGTGTGCCAAGTCACTTTGGATGCGGCCTTTCTCGGGCTTTTCCCAGCGTTTCTCTACGACCTCTTTGGTGCTGCCACGTATGTGTCGCTCTACAGTTACGGCCTCGCGATCCTCTGCTGCGCGGCCGCCGCGTCCCTCGCGTTCGTGCCACCCCTTCAAGCATGGAGCGACGACGCTACGTTCGTATTGGTGGTGGTCACCGCCGCCGCCTTTTTCAGTCTCTGCGGCGTGCAGCATGCGAATGCGACGGGCCGGTGGTGCGGCAGCCGCCACTCGAAGCGGCAAAGCGTCATGATGACCGCGGTCATCGATCCGCCCTACGACACCATCCGCGCGTTTGTCGAGTCGCAACAGCGCGCGTCCGAGCTCGTGCTTCTGGCGCGCGAAAGCGTCTTCTCGCAGGCCATTTTGGCCCCCCGAAGTAGCACGGGCGGGAGCAGTATTTATCTTTAAGTCTTGACAACCTTGTTTTTATACATGGTCCAGAGGAACCCCATGCCATCGAGCTCGGCGATCCGCGTCGGCGGCAGCTTGGGCCGACGCGTTCGCAACGTGCTGACGACGACGCCAAGCTTCATGTGCCACAGCCGCTTGGGCCACGCCAAGTCTTTGGCCGGGACTTCGAATTTCTGAGGGACATTCACGTGCCCATGGAGGTGCCGGAAGATCGAGAGCGCCTCCATCTTGTCCTGCCACGAGATGCTCGCCTGCACCGTCCAGATGAAGCCGAGCGCCTGCAGCTGCTGCCGCTTGGCCGGCGACAGCTTGTCGGCGCGCGTCCGAAGCGCGACCACAAGCCGCCCGAGCCGGAGCCCGTGGTGGTCGACGTGCCACTGCGGGTCGTTCTCGGGCACAACAAAGCCCGTGGGCACGGCGAGGTGGCCGTGGAGGCGCTGGAACGTAGCGATCGCAGCGACCTTGGTCTCCCACTGGTGGTCCGAGAGATCCCATACAAACGCAATGGCGTCCATGGCCGCGACGATGCCAGCGTCAAGCTTCTTGTACCGGTACAGCTGGCGAAATTCGCAGACGCGGAGGGTCCTGCCTTGCAGATATGGCGGCCATGGCGCCGACACTGGCACTTCGAACGTCGATGGAAGAGCGTGTAGGGCAGTTCCGGATGCAGACCATGGAAGACGCGCGCCGCGTCTGCAAACTCGTTCTGACGCTCGAGCGACATGCTGCTCGTCTCTTGCGCTGTTCGGTGCTTGCGCTTGTAGCTCTTCTTCTCGGCGCCCTCGGCCAGCGACCGACATGTCGTCGTCGTCGTAGGATGCTTTGCAGCGAGCGACGCTTTCAACGCCGACGCAGCGAGCTCCATCGTCGCCAGCTGCTGGGCTTGGCTTTCATCGAGGGCGTGGCGACGAAGCTCCCGCAGCGCCTGCTCGACAGCGTCGACGGCCTGGGGCAAGGCGTCCGCGGCCGGCGCTCCTGGCATGGTCGTTTGACACTATTTCAGATACACTGCAAAGGCTGCTTTAAATCCTAAATAATGTTACTTTATTTTACTTGCTTTCAAATTGCAAGAAGTGCCGAAAATAAAATGCCGAATCCAATGGATGCCTATTTTGGGCGACGGCAGCATGTTGAAGGATGAGGACCCCAAGCAGGTGCCGGCGCCAATCATGTATTGGGGCGTCGTCGACCCTGCGCACCGCGCGTCTGGCGCCTCTGCCGACGAGACAATTCAATATTACCGCAGCATCTTCAAAGCTCGCGCGACAAAGCTGCCACGTCCGGGCAAGGCCACCGGGGGGCCACCCCCCCACGTGGCATTCTCCCAGGCCGCAGCGTCGTCGCTTCGGCAAGTCCTGCAGGTAATCGTATCCAATGCAACCACGAAGGGCGTCGAGATGACCAGACGTAGATCTTGATGACGGCCGTTGAGACACAGCTTGGTCGACAGCTCCCGCAACGGGTGTTTGACGCTCCGTCCAAGGCCATACCCAGTCGCTTCTACCCGCCGAGTGTCGCTTCCGAGACACCCGCGTATTTTTTGAACAAGCCCAAGGACCCTTTAGTCGCCAAGCGCACACCTGTAGCTGCTCCACCGACGAGGATGCTTACCTAGAGGGCGGTATAGGGAGTGTTACCCTACTTTTGCGATCGCACACCGCCCAAGCAGCCTAGTCGTGTCGACCGAAAGCACTGGTACCGACCGTCCAGTCGTATACCTTCAGCGTGTACTCTACGATGCTGTAGGAACTTTGTGCAAGCGCGAGAGTCGGACGTCCTTCGGCGCCGCGGCAAGCACCTCTTGGCCGTCCTCGAAGAGCAGCAGCGGCTTGAGATCCAGCGAGAAAAGGGTCCGTCAATATGGTTCTAGATTGTGAAAACAACGAACCCATCCGTCTAGATCTGGTTGCCGCGTCACGCCTGGAACCATCGCTCCACATGAAGATCGTTGCTGACGTTGCCAAGGACCGGTACGAAGCCGCCGACCGCATCATGCGCGTCCTCGACGTACGACAACTTGTCTTTTCTTTCTGTCACATTGTTGTGTACAGGATTACGGCGTGATTGCGGGGAGTACGACGCTCGACTACCTCCAAGCAACGCTCGCTCCGCCACCGACATCCACTTTGTAGCATCAAACTGTCTTAATTCAAAGGCTCGTCTCTCGCTGTACATTGTTTTAGGCTCTGTTCTAATGCAATCGAGAACCAATAGCCCACACTCCGAGAGGACATCTGGTGTCCGTTGTCGTAGACCAGCATTCTTGAAGTATCCCGCGGGTCGTCGACCAATAAAATCCCACAGTGCTGGGACCCAATCTAAACAACTAATCAACACTACCACACCACGCATTGATGACTCGTCTTGACTAGACGAGATGCCATAGACTCGTACGCTGTCGTTGGCCACGGAGGCTGGCAGCCTTAGAGGACACCTCGTTATAGGCTCCTTCTATAACTGTTCTAAAGTCGCAATCGTTTCCGTCCTTAACACACGTGTGCTCGCGCCAAGATCTTATGGCGGTGTACAACAGCAAGACGCAATAGCTTAGTTGCTCTTATACCACACGGCGGCCGGCATGGTTGGTTTCAATGCAGACGCATGTCGGGTGCACCGAGACTTGGATCGCCTTGTCAACTGGTCTCGGCCGCTCGTGCATAGCTCCAGTCGCCCGAGAACACGAGCGCTGGCGTCTCGTTGTCCCAGAGCGCAATGCGTTTATGGGCCGGCCACGCGGCCACGTCCGCCGCCGCCGCGACGCGCAGCTGGTAGAGCTCCACACGACACAGCAGTCTCGTCTCTTCCTCTGTCGTCACCCGCAGCGTCGCGCAGTAGCTCGTCTGGTTGACGACATCGAGCGTGTAGCAGCGCAGGTCGATCGCGTCGGGACCAAGCCCACCGACATAGTCGCCCTCTGCCATTTGCGTTGCATCAACAAACGTCCTCACATGTGACGACGCGACGTACCGAGATATCGGGTCGCGCCGGCCATGGTCGACTCGCCGTTGGGCCACGTTCGGTGCACGTGCGGCCGACCGTCGAGCACAAAGCAAGTCGGCTGGCTCACATACACACGCCAGACCGACTGCACCTAGAAACGAGAGGCTCGAGTGCTTGGAGGTTGGATCATCGTCGTCGTACGTGGAGCTGTGGCCCGAGCAGCGTCGTGCGCACGTGGAAGAGACTCGAGGCCCAGCGCACGAGCGTCGCCGCGGAGAGCTGCCATCCGTTCTGGCTCGCCACGTGGACACTCGGTGCATCGCACACCCAGTGCCCGCAGAGCCACGACCGCGCACGCATCGAGCCCAGAACGCGGTGCTCTGGCCACACGCTCTGCGCGGCCTCGGCGCTCTAGACACCAATCTCAAATCGCAAACCTCCAAACGCAACAGTCAAAGGCAAGGTACCAGCGCGACTTCGCGGAAATGGGCCACGCACGCTTGGTAGCCAAACATAAAGAAGCTCTCGGTCAAGAGCCGGCGCGTCATCTCGGTCGAGAGACTCGGGAGGGACGCGAGAGCTTCGAGCGCGATTTGCGCCACCGACGTCTCGTGCTGCTTGGCCAGGAACGCCTCCGACACGCTATGCAACAGCTGCACGCAGTCGCTGTAGGCGCGAGCGAGGTCGGAGCGCTGGAGAATGCAGTCGCGGTGCGAGCGCACCACCGCCTCGTACTGCGTCCGATTGTGCGGGTGCAAGAGGTGGACCAGCCAGTCGACAAGGACACGGCTCGTGCGGCCCGTGGTCTGTGCAAGATCGGATCAAGAAGAACCCTACCCGCAGTCGCAGATGGATCTGTCATACCTGGTTGTTGCTGCAGGAGGATTGCACGAGCAGCTGGTGCATCGCGCAAGAAGATACCGGTACTGGCGACGGGTGCAACAGGTACTGCACGAGCTTCTGCTGGAATGCGGCCGAGACGGTCTCGACCTGATCCACGTACAAAAGAAGCAGACCCAAGTGGTAGGCCATGCGTTGCGTGCGACTCGACACGAGCGCCGTCGACGTCTCGTGCTCGGGTGCCGGCACCAACACCGCGTCGTCGCGCGGCGCACTACTACTGCGGTACGTGGCGATCGTAAAGCCGGGCGACGTCGCCTTGGCCACGAGCCGCCACATCCCACGCGACGTCACCTCAAAGACATATGCCTAGGTCGTCGATCATGGATCATGGTGCATCGATGGTATAAACAGACCGTCACGTGGTGGCGAACGTCGCGGATCGCTTGGCTGCGGCTGCTCTTCCAGCCGTACGTCCAGCCGTCGGCGAGGTCGACATTGAAGCTGCTTGCAAGCACATTCTACGTCTGCATCAGGAATCATCGCTGCCGTACGATCCTATACGACTACCTCGGAGACGACTTCTTGGTGGCCGGCGTGCCACGTGGTGGCGGCGTTGTGGAGCGAGGTCGCCGACAGCGGCGGCGTCTCAAAGCCAAGGTCCCAGTCGGGCGCATGCGCGGGCGCAATGCGCAGCAGCGACGCGTACGTGCCCGTCACGCGCGACGCGTACGTCGTCTGGAGCACGAGCGGCGCGCCGCAGTAGCGGTAGTGGGCGTGGCGCGGGCAGCAGTGCGGAAAGCATCTAATGGAGCTCGCCACGGGGCCGCAGACGATGTCGTTGGGCGTACCGCAGCACCTAGCAGCAGCAAGGAGGTGGTGGGCGACGCCGTCGCAGACGGACGGTACCTTGACTTTTTGGGCCTTTTGATACCTACATTTGGTGCAATGTGAGAGCTGATGGGCCGCATGACGCACCGTGTGTAGTGAGGCTCAAAGACCGCGTCGTGCTCGCAGTACTTGACGTGGAAGGCGCAGTCGACCGCGGCCATCGGCTTACTGTCGGGAGTGGACGAATCAGAGGGCATTTCGGCTGTATACTGAAATTTAGAGGTGGCGCTGGTCCTCTTCGGTTTCACCAAGGATAACGCGAGGTGCGTCACCGAGCCCGTCGCAACCACCACGTCTTGCGTGGGTTTGGGCCAAGGGATTGATTTCTTCCCTTGGTCACGTCTGAGACCACGTCCTCCTCCGACCGGGTTTTCTTGTCGACGCACTCGACAATATCCTTTGACCGATGACGAGAGATGTGTCGCAGAGTGGTGGAGCGCGTAGTTGTATGGTCTCCTTCGCCTCGGCTGCTGCGTGTAGCTCACGGCGCACGACTGGTTGGAGCCCGCCTTGTTAGTAGGCTACCTTAACGTTGCTGGACGAACTTGAACTTTGAGAAAACGACCGCGTTGGACCAAAGGCGACCAAGACACTCCTGCAGAGAGCTATGGGGACTTATGGCACCCTTTCGTTAAACGGCTTTGGTTGCCGGCGCTGTTGCCGCGTCTCGGATCATAGACTCAGCATCGACGCCGGACCAAGGTTGCATCATATGGCCTCTGGCGACGTCTGTTGTCACCCATGGCTGGTCCTCGAGCCACTTGCACAGAGAATGTCCTCGTGGATGGCTCTACCATCGCTGGTTGCGCTTGCAGTTGCCAACCATACCATGATGAGGATGTCACGCGATGTAGTCCACGCGGCTGAATGCTGCGACGTAGCTCTGCGACGTGGTGCAACGATGTGCTAATCTGGCTATCTTGGAACGTCTGAAACAGTCAAGTCACTTGATAACTGGCGATGGCTCGACTGGTTCCAGACCCGTTCCAGTCGCGCGTTGGTCGAGTCTTATGACGACATTGCACATGAGGACACTCTCGACCCAGTGCTGTCGACCTGACACTGTCGACCTGATTCGCTCGAGATAGGTAGGTTAGGTTTAAGTTGGGATGTGCTGACACCCTCATCTTTAACCTGTGGGAATCGCGTTTTTTACACACCAGTGAGAGAGGGTCGATGGCCGCGGTCGACTGCGCCTTCCACGTCAAGTACTGCGAGCACGACGCGGTGTTTGAGCCTCACTACACGCGGTGCGTCATGCGGCCCATCAGCTCTCACATTGCCCCAAATGTAGGTATCAAAAGGCCCAAAAAGTCAAGGTACCGTCCGTCTGCAACGACGTCGCCCACCACCTCCTTGCTGCTGCTAGGTGCTGCGGTACGACCAACGACATCGTCTGCGGCCCCGTGGCGAGCTCCATTAGATGCTTTCCGCACTGCTGCCCGCGCCACGCCCACTACCGCTACTGCGGCGCGCCGCTCGTGCTCCAGACGACGTACGCGGCGCGCGTGACAGGCACGTACGCGTCGCTGCTGCGCATTGCGCCCGCGCACGCGCCCGACTGGGACCTTGGCTTTGAGACGCCGCCGCTGTCGGCGACCTCGCTCCACAGCGCCGCCGCCACGTGGCACGCCGGCCACCAAGAAGTCGTCTCCGAGGTAGTCGTATAGGATCGTACGGCAGCGATGGTTCCTGATGCAGACGCAGCATGTGCTCGCGAGCAGCTTCAATGTCGACCTCGCCGACGGCTGGACGTACGGCTGGAAGAGCAGCCGCAGCCAAGCGATCCGCGACTGTCGCCACCACGTGACGGTCTGTTTGTACCATCGATGCGTCATGATCCATGATAGATCTAGGCGTACGTCTTTGAGATGACGCCGCGTGGGATGTGGCGGCTCGTGGCCAAGGCGACGTCGCCCGGCTTTACGATCGCCACGTACCGCAGTAGTAGTGCGCCGTGCGACGACGCGGTGGTGATGCCGGCACCCGAGCACGAGACGTCGACGGCGCTCGTGTCGAGTCGCACGCAACGCATGGCCTACCACTTGGGTCTGCTTCTTTTGTACGTGGATCAGGTCGAGACCGTCTCAGCCGCGTCCCAGCACAAGCTCGTGCAGTACCTGTTGCACGCGTCGCCAGTACCGGTATCTTGCGCGATGCACCAGCTGCTCGTGCAATCCTGCAGCAGCAACCAGGTATCTATCTGCGATCCATCTGCGACTGCGGGTAGGGTTCTTCTTGATCCGATCTTGCACAGACCACGGGCCGCACGAGCCGTGTCCTTGTCGACTGGCTGGTCCACCTCTTGCACCCGCACAATCGGAGGCAGTACGAGGCTGTGGTGCGCTCGCACCGCGACTGCATTCTCCAGCGCACCGACCTCGCCCGCGCCTACAGCGACTGCGTGCAGCTGTTGCATAGCGTGTCGGAGGCGTTCCTGGCCAAGCAGCACGAGACGTCGGTGGCGCAAATCGCGCTCGAGGCTCTCGCGTCCCTCCCGAGTCTCTCGACCGAGATGACGCGCCGGCTCTTGACCGAGAGCTTTTTTGTGTTTGGCTACCAAGCGTGCGTGGCCCATTTCCGCGAAGTCGCGCTGGTAACATCTTGCCTTGAATGTCGCGGTTTGAATGTTGCGTTTTGAGATTGGTGTCTAGAGCGCCGAGGCCGCGCAGAGCGTGTGGCCAGAGCACCGCGTTCTCGGCTCGATGCGTGCGCGGTCGTGGCTCTGCGGAGACTGGGTGTGCGACGCACCGAGTGTCCACGTGGCGAGCCAGAACGGATGGCAGCTCTCCGCGGCGACGCTCGTGCGCTGGGCCTCGAGTCTCTTTCACGTGCGCACGACGCTGCTCGGTCCACAGCTCCACGTACGACGACGATCCATCCAACCTCCAAGCACTCGAGCCTCTCGTTTCTAGGTGCAGTCGGTCTGGCGTGTGTATGTGAGCCAGCCGACTTGCTTTGCGCTCGACGGTCGGCCGCACGTGCACCGAACGTGGCCCAACGGCGAGTCGACCATGGCCGGCGCGACGCGATATCTCGGTACGTCGCGTTGTCACGGCCATAATTGAGCACGTGTCTTATTGTCGTCTGCTGATAAACACGGAAAT
>NW_012156443.1:217653-219526 GCF_000151545.1 Saprolegnia parasitica CBS 223.65
TGGTCCCGACGCGATCGACCTGCGCTGCTACACGCTCGATGTCGTCAACCAGACGAGCTACTGCGCGACGCTGCGGGTGACGACAGAGGAAGAGACGAGACTGCTGTGTCGTGTGGAGCTCTACCAGCTGCGCGTCGCGGCGGCGGCGGACGTGGCCGCGTGGCCGGCCCATCGACGCATTGCGCTCTGGGACAACGAGACGCCAGCGCTCGTGTTCTCGGGCGACTGGAGCTATGCACGAGCGGCCGAGACCAGTTGACAAGGCGATCCAAGTCTCGGTGCACCCGACATGCCACTGCATTGAAACCAACCACGCCGGCCGCCGTGTGGTATAAAAGCAACTAAGCTATTGCGTCTTGCTGTTGTACACCGCCATAAGATCTTGGCGCGAGCACACGTGTGTTAAGGACGGAAACGATTGCGACTTTAGAACAGTTATAGAAGGAGCCTATAACGAGGTGTCCTCTAAGGCTGCCAGCCTCCGTGGCCAACGACAGCGTACGAGTCTATGGCATCTCGTCTAGTCAAGACGAGTCACCAATGCGTTGTGTGGTAGTTTAGATTAGTTGTTTAGGTTAGTTGGGTCCGTGGGATTTTATTGGTCGACGACCCGCGGGATACTTCAAGAAATGCTGGTCTACGACAACGGACACCAGATGTCCTCTCGAAGTGTGGTCTGTTGGTTCTCGATTGCATTATTAGAACAGTGCCTAGAACACTGTACGGCGAGAGACGAGCCTCCAATTAAGACAGTTTGATGCTACAAAGTCGATGTCGGCGGCGGAGCGAGCGTTGCTTGAAGGTAGTCGAGGGTCGTACTCCCCGCAATCACGCCGTAATCCTGGATACAACAATATGACAGAAAGAAAAGACAAGTTGTCGTACGTCGAGGATGCGCATGATGCGGTCAGCGGCTTCGTACCGGTCCTTGGCAACGTCAGCAACGATCTTCATGTGGAGCGATGGTTCCAGGCGTGACGCGGCAACCAGATCTAGACCGATGGGTTCGATGTTTTCACAATCTAAACTCTACGAACCCTTTTCTCGCTGGATCTCAAGCCGCTGCTGCTCTTCGAGGACGGCCAAGAGGTGCTTGCCGCGGCGTCGAAGGACGTCCGACTCTCGCGCTTGCACAAAGTTCCTACAGCATAGTAGAGTACACGCTGAAGGTATACGACTGGACGGTCGGTACCAGTGCTTTCGGTCGACAAGACTGGGCTGCTTGGGCGGTGTGCGATCGCAAAAGTACGGCAAAACTCCCTATGCTGCCCTCTATGTAATTATCCTCGTCGGTAGAGCAGGCAACAGGTGTGCGCTTGGCGACTAGAGGGTCCTTGGGCTTCTTCAGGAAATACGCGGGTGTTTCGGAAGCAACACTGGGCGGGTAGAAGCGACTGGGTATGGCCTTGGACGGAGCGTCAAACACCCGCTGCGGGAGCTGTCGACCAAGCTGTGTCTCAACGGCCGTCATCAAGATCTACGTCTGGTCATCTCGACTCTGTTCGTGGTTTCATGGGATACGATTACTTGCAGGGCTCGCCGAAGCGACGACGCTGCGGCCTGGGAGAATGCCACGTGGGGGGGTGGCCCCCCGGTGGCCTTGCCCGGACGTGACAGCTTTGTCGCGCGAGCCTTGATGACGCTGCGGTAATATTGAATTGTCTCGTCGGCAGAGGCGCCGGACGCGCGGTACGCAGGGTCGACCTCGCCCCAATACATGATCGGCGCCGGCACCTGCTTGGCGTCCTCCTTCAACATGCCGCCGTCGCCCAAAATAGGCATTCGTTGGATTCGGCATTTTATTTTCGGCACTTCTTGCCAATGACAAGCAAGCGCTATATATAGTATGAGTAACATTATTTGGGATTTAAAG
>NW_012156443.1:234342-253206 GCF_000151545.1 Saprolegnia parasitica CBS 223.65
GCGTATCTGCAGGTGCCGCCAAGCGCTTCAGCGACAAGATCCCGATGCTGCTCCAAGCGCGCTTCTTAGCGCCGTTCATGACCGAGCTCCGACGTCGACTGGCGACGACAGAGGCCACCGATGCGGTCCTCGAGCGGCTTTTGCGCGACGGAAATGCCTCTGCCCGCGCCGAGCTCTCAGCCAAACTGCTCGCGCTCCAGCAGGCCAAGGCCGAGATGCACGCTGCCGTCTGAGATGGATTGAATTGCCCAGACGACGAGTCGTAATACACTCGCTTTGCATAAATAGAGACTTCCTTGCAGGCACGCTTTCGGAACGACAGTCTTCGAGTGTCGTGACTCCTCCCGGTTGACGCCTCGAACGTCTGTGGCGATGACGTAGCCAGCGAGGACGAGCTCTTGCAGGTTGGTCACGTCAAACAACGAGCGGATGCGCGATCTCGACGGGCAACCCGCGGCTGGGATTCCACGACTCCCAAACCTTCATGAGCCGTCGGAGCACAGTGCGTTGAGGCCAAGCCGCTCAAGAGCCTCCCGGAGCATGGCCACAACTATTATACCATCGGTTTGATATCTTGCGTCAAGAGCTGCGCCGCGAGGTCGACGTTGCCCACTGCGTTGGTCTTGCGGCAAAGGTGCAGCCCAGACGGCAGCGTGCTGGACGAGACTTTCCACAAGCCTGTCTTGACCGACTTGGTTGTGAGCTCGGTGGAAAATGTAGAACTGGATTAGCCCAAGCTAAGCTAGTTTTAACTTTAACTACGAGCTCCAACCAAACGCTTGACGATGCTTGATTTGCACTTGATTTCGGCTTGATTTTGGTTGTTCTTGAAGATGCAAATATGAGCAATCACGACAAAGCCATCAAGGCGAGACGCCAGCATGCACAGCCGTCTCGCCTCCAACGCTTTCAGAGCCATCGAAATGCCAGCTCCCAGCAGTTATGGCATCCAACGACGGCGAGAGCACGCGATCGTCAAGGTCGGTCAACGGCGCGAATGGATTTGCGTTATCCGGATATCCGGATCCGCGGCCAGTTTTGCAGGAACCTTATTTGCGATGCCAAGTGCAACGAAGCGGGCCGGCGAGGTAGTGCGAGCGACTGCCGGTCGGGTGCTGACGCTGCGACCGACGTAGGCTGCAATGGCGACGGACGCGAAGCGCGTCAAGGTCGACGCGCCGGCCGTCGACGCCAAGCCAGCCGTGGACGGGTCGCCGTATGCCGAGTACGCGCTGAGCGAGCACGCGCCGCCACAGCTCGTGACGCTCGTGCAGCTCTTTGCGTCGCTCGAGTTTAGCATCACGACGCTCAATTTGTACAAGCGTACGCCGAGCTTCTCGGCGCTGCGCCGCGCGATCGAGTCGTCGGCCAAATGGTACAGTGCGCCTCGATCCCGTCCACCCGACGCGTATATCGTATAGCACTTTTTCCGAGCACGAGCTTGCGCAGCTCTTGACGCTGCTTCCGGACGCCTATGATCTGACGTTTTCCAAGGCGCCCGACAACCACAAGGTGCCGTTAGAGCTCTGCGTGAGCGTGCCCGAAGCCATGGCCAGCCTCTCGTTCCGCGAGCGCATGGAAGCGTTCTGCAGCGCGGTCAACGACCGCATCGCGCTGGCGCTCACGAATGGCACGACCGACTTGACGACGATCGAGATCCCGCCCGTAGATGCTTTCTACACTGTCACTGGAGACCATCGCTGGCTGTGTAGGCCGCCTTACCACGCCTTGAAGACGCGCTTGGCCCGACGCCGTTGGACCAGCTGCGCGCGCAGGAAGAGCGCCACGCGAGCGAGCTCACGCCGCTGCAGCAAGCCGCCGTGCTGGCCAAGCCGATCCCAAAGGAGCTCCAAGGCCTCCCTCTCTGGCTCGTCAACAAGGTGCATCGGATGTTTCGAACGCGATCTGATATTTTTGTGACATACCTCGTAGGTGCGCCTGGCCGAGCACCGCAAGGCGCATCTGGTCGAGAAGGCGGACGTCGCGGGCTCCGAGCGGCTCGTGCAGACGCTGCCGCAGCTCGCGGACCAGCTCCAGTCGTACTCCAAGTGCGTCAACAAGAGCGCGATCCTGCTGCCAACGCTGCTCGCAGAGCTAACGCGTGCACCGATTCCTGGTACCTTGGACTACGCTCTGAGTGCGGATGCGACTCAGTACTGCGTATTAGAACGCCTCCAGGAGCATGTCGAGCTACTGGCCAAGAAGGTGCCGTTCTGGGTCACACTCGTGCCGCACGAGAAGACTTTTGTGGTCCGGCTCAACTGGAAACAGGACTTTCGCGCGGTGAAGAAGATTCTCTCGACGCCGTCGAACTAAGACCAAGAACTCGATACATTGATATTCACGTCCTTCACTCGCCGCCCGTCGCTGTATTGTCAGACTTGAAGTCGCAACGTTCAATACAATCTGAGAGACTGGGACATTGCGTGCACGCTACGCGTCCATGGAGGCAGTGCCATGACATGAAGCGCAGCTGTCGAATGTTGCAACACTGAGTCGGCGCATGCCATCGCGCTCCGCCTGCTCACAGCATCACGCGCTCGATACACGACTCGTACCTTACGAAGCCACTGCGTGTCTACCGTCTACAACGCCTTAGGTAACACACGCAACGCGGTCCCCAAAGCTCATCTTTGCAAGAGACAATAACAGAGTCCACTGGATTGTCGACACCAATGTATCGTCAGTGCTCAGGTTATATCTTACACGTGGAGGTCGGTCGAGAGGTCGTTCTCGAGGAGCTCAATCTGCCCGTGCTGGACGCGCCGGCTGAGCTTCAACTGCCACACGCCAGCGATGATGGCGCAAACAAACGAAAGCGGGAGGCAGGTCGCAATCACCCACACGGGACGGACGCGGTAGTTGTACGCCCACATGACGGCCGTGAGCGGGTACTGGAAGAAGCAGTTGAGGTTGAGCACAACAAGCACACCAAGGATCGACGAGATTGGGACGACGACTGCGTGGCTGTGCGCCTTGCTGTTGAACGCAATCGGGAGCGACGGGAACCACGACTGGATCGTCGCGTGGCTGCCTTCGCGCCGGGAGAGCACCAGCAGCAGCATGTAGAAGCGCATCGGGTGCGTCGCGATGGCCGAGAGCGTAAAGCAGCCGTTGAGGATCTGCGAACACACCTCGATGATCACGTCCTTGGTGTGCGCCGAGACGCCGAGGCCCATGAAGGCGAGGACGAGGACCGCGCCCGAGACGACGATGACGAGCAGCAGGAGGCCAATGACGATGTACTGCGCCTTCTCGCACGCGGAGGCTTGGTGCCATGTCTCGGCTACCGTCGTCCACGCCTGCTTGAGGAGCTCCTTGAGGTCCATGCTCGGATGTAACTCGGCAACTGGCAGGCTGGCTGCTTGGTGCTGAAACAGCCACGTGGGAATGTAGGTATTCCGCCTCTCTGCGATGCCCGAGCCTGAAATTCCGCAAATTTCGCGTTGGACACAGCGCTGATCCGTGCAAACGACACCGAGTTCCGAGACAATTTATCGTCAAAGCAAGGACATTCACGGTAAGAGGGAGGGACGTCCATCGTTCATCGACGTCGAGGCGAACGCACCTGACGGCAAGAAGGCGCAGACCGTTGCGACGCCTTAGAATTCCGAAAGCACCGTGGGCATCCAGCGGTTGGGTGGATGGTTGGGAGGTTAGGAGGTGGGCATCGACTCTGCGAGAATACTATTACTTTGGCATCGCCGCCAGGTATGACTGATTTCCACAATCGAGCAAAACTCCAGTGACTGTCGATAGTTCAACCCCGAGGCGTCAGCACTCCCTGTCTTGACTAACGCTCTTCTTGTGCTTGGATTGTAGTTCGATCGCCGGGATCAACGTGGCACGCTCTCGATACGAACCACAACGTTTCCATCTCGCCCAGGATGTGAAGAAAGTCCAAATGCAAACACCCAGAACTTAGCGTCCACTCTCTCGTTACTTCTGCAGCAAACGACTATCCTACGTTGTCAAAATGAGTTGCAAGATCGTGCTTTGTTGCGCTGCGTTGTTATCACGACCATCGAGCGTACTAGTATCATGAGCTCGCCATCAAGTATCTCATGCTTCGTCGTCGACGCACCAACGCCGCCAACGTTCACAACGCCAGCGTCGACACTTGACGGTTCCAAAACGACCTCCCCATACAGTAATACCTACCAGTACACGGGGTCGGCATTTGTCCAGCGCAGCCCTCCCACCCTCGAGCTTGAGGCCCTTGCCGTCTCTCGTCCACGAGCAACGTGATCCGAACGCGCTGGCCCGTCTACGACCATCATTCCGATATGTCGAATGCTGGTCGTTGCCCGGCGGTCAGTGGCATTTTCGGCGAACGTGCGCTGGCCTTATCTGGCCTTTCTGCCGACGTTGGCAAAGTGCAATATGGCTCCCAAGACGACGAGCAAGACGAGCCGCAAGAAGAACGTGACGTCCGAGCTCCTCGATGGCTCGGCGGCGGCGACGCTCATTTCGGCCACGTCGCAGACCGACCGCTTCTTCCTCCAGACGGTCGACGACCAGAACCTCAACATCCACCTCGTCCAAGTCAACCTTGGCATTGGCAAGCGCGAGCTCCTCGTCGACGCCACACTCAAGCTCGAGACGGGCGTTCACTATGGCCTCGTTGGTCGCAACGGAACGGGCAAGTCGACCTTGCTGCAGGCGCTCGGCGACGGCCTCTTTGAAGGCATCTCGTCCAGCCTCCAGGTCATGTATGTCAACCAGCTCTTCCACCTCGACCTCGCCGACGGCGACGCCGTGGTCTCGGTCCTCGACGTGCTCATGGCTGCGGACAAGGAGCGGCTCCACCGCCAGCGCCGCATCGACACGCTCGAGGCCGCGCTTGACGCGCAGACCGTCCACCGCACGCTGGTCGAGCTCCGCTGCCTCGACACGGAGTTTGCTCTCGCCAAGATGCTTCGCGTCGCGACCAAGCGCAGCGGCCTCCGCGGCTTGACAGCGCGCAATAAGGCCCTCGCCCTCGAAGGCGACCTCGCCCGCGTCCGCGCCGAGCTGGCCGACATGGCCGAGGTCGACGACACGGAAGAGGACATTCTTCGCGCGCAGGAGCTCCTCGACGAGCTCTACAGCGACCTCGACCGGTCGTCGGAGGCCAAGGCCCGGGAAATCCTCTGCAACATTGGTACGTTCCAGCCTCTCTAGTACGTGGATGTGATACGAGCTCTTATGGCGTAGGCTTGACGACGCCGACGGAGCAGGACCAGCCATTCGCACAGCTTTCGGGCGGCTGGAAGATGCGCGTCTTCCTCGCGCAGATTGAGTTTCTGCGGCCGCATCTGCTCTTGCTCGACGAGCCCACGAACCATTTGGACTTGCCTCGCATCCAGTGGCTCGGCCGCTTCATCAACGAGCACCTTGGAGACATGACGATCGTGACGGTCTCGCACGATCGCGCGTTTCTCAATGCCGTCACGGACGCCATCGTCGTCATCAAGACCAACAAGACGCTCGGGTAAGGACCGAAGACGTGGACAATATCATGTCTTATGAGCGACTAGGTATTTCCAAGGCGATTACGACACGTTCATGACGACCGTCCAAGACAAGGATGCGTTCAATGCCAAGTTGAACGAGAAAATGCAGGCCAAGACCGAGAAGCTCCAGAACCAAGTGGCCCAAATGACGCTCGCTGGGAAAAAGTCGGGTGATGACAAGCGCCTTGCGGCTGCCGCCTCGCGCAAGAAGAAGATTGAGCGCGTTGGCAATGAGAAGAATGCAAAAGGCCACCGCTTCCGCATGAACAAGGACCGCGCCGGGTACTTTGAGACCAGCCGCGCGGGCGCCGAGGACCAGCTCATTGATCTGCATGAGCCCGAGCATTGGGTCATCTCGCAGCCGCTCGGCGTGCCGTCGACCACGTCGCTCTTGTCGGTCGAGAAGCTCTGCTTTGGGTACACGCCGTCGACGCCGATGCTCAAGAACATCTCGTTCAACGTCCACCATGGCGAGCGCATCGTCTTGCTCGGCTGCAACGGCACGGGTAAGAGTACGCTCATCCAGCTCTTGCAAGGCCGGCTACAGCCCACGTCCGGTACCATCACGCTCGCGCCACTTGTCCGGCTCGGGGCGCTCACCCAAGATGTGGTCGAGACGCTCAAAGACGAATCAAAGACGCCGCTGCAGCTGCTCTCGCCCGAGACGGAGGACCTGGGCCGGCGGCACTTGGCCAAATTCGGTCTCCGCGGCGCGTTTGTGAGCGATGCGCCGTGCGAGACTCTCTCGGGTGGCCAAGCCATTCGCCTTGCGATGGGTCTCATCACGTATCCGACGAGCCCGCAGCTGCTGATCCTCGATGAACCGACGAACCATTTGGACATGAGCAGCATCGCGGCGCTCACGGACGCGATCAAGAGCTTCACCGGCGCGATCGTCGTCATCTCGCACGACGAAGCGTTCCTTCGCGCGGTCGCACCCGACACGGTGCTCTGGCTCACCAAGCGCGGCGAGGTCAAGCCACTTGACGACGTCGAGGACTTTGTTAAAAAGTACCGCGAGTAGTCGCTCTAGTTGATTCTAGGTGAAGAGAGCCTCCAGCTGTGTTGTGGGCTTTCCTCGCTGGTACCAGGATCGATCCCGCCTTTTGCCGCCGTGTAGTTATATAGTCTTCGAGTAGCAGGACTTTTAGATACAAGAATGCTACTCTCGTGACGAGCAGATCGCGTAGCTCTCTGATCGCTAAAACTACGTGGGTTGTCCGAAGGTTGCGTCAATGGGATCATCGAAAGAAGGTGATTGCCCTCAAAGGACATCTTTGAGAGGACGAGTACAGCTCTGCAAACGCTTCCAACTAACTAGGAGTCATGCTTGCTCGTCTAGCAATGGTTAGTCCTACGTTCTAGTATAATAGGTTGAGCGTGCCATCAGCATGGCTTCGGCCACCGTCGCCGATTTCGCGAACATTTTTTAATGATGCAAATAAAATAAATAAAAAGACGCCCCAGAAAGGCCAAATTGAAATTGACATTGCACATGGCAATGAAGGTCCTCCGCGTCAAGCATGCCGAGCGCGTCCTGTCGCTGCCGCTGGGCGCCGACGGGTCGTCCGTCGCAGAGCTCAAGAAACAGCTCGAGGCGCTGACGCACGCGCCCGTGGACCAGCAGCGGCTCATTGTCAAGGGCAAGGTGCTCGCCGACGACGCCGTTGTGGCCGACGACGGGCGCACCGCCGTGCTGCTAGTGCGGCCGTCCGCCGACGCGATCGCGGCCATGAACGAACAAGAGGCTGCGCTCAAGAAGCTCGAGGAGACGCGGTACGGTCGCCATCGACACTGCATAGGGGCTCACGCTTGCGTAGCGCCTCGCGGCCGATTGTGAGTATTCAAGCCAAGAACGAGGTCCTGAGCGCACGCGCCCACGCCGCACGCGCGTACCGCTTCCACGAGATCCAAGTACGACGCTTCGAGATGCCTTCGTTGGTATTCACACGCTTGTAGACGCTGCCGGGATTGCCGGACGAGGCCAGGGCGACAGCGATCCTCACGTCGCTGGCGCAGGACAAGGGCATTCTGCACGTCATGGCCAAGCACAAGTAGGCCATCTACGTCTCCTCGTACTGATGGCGCGCGGTAGATGGAGCGTCGGTGCGCTGGCCGAGATGTATCCGGACGGCAAGGTCGGCGTCGACCCTGTCTGCGTCTTGGGCCTCAACGAGAACAAGGGCCAGCGCATTCTCTTGCGGCTGCGCACTGACGATCTCCAAGGCTTCCGCAAGTACCTCACGTACGACACTTCAGTCGCTGGATATCGAGGCTGACCATCCACGGGGTAGCATCAAGAAGGTGTTGTACCATGAGCTCACCCACAATGTACGCAGTCATCGTCACGACACCAAGATCTTAGACAAGATGACTAGGATGTGAGCGACCACAACAATGAGTTTTATCAACTCATGCGCCAAGTCGAAGCTGAGTGCAACACCGTTCCAGGGACTACAACGTCCCTGGACGCGCCGACCACGTCACCGACAGTCGCTGCACGAGGCCACGTGCTGGGCGGCTCAATACCTGTCGCAATCGAACCGCGGTACGAGCTGCCCTCTTCTTGTGATAGCTAACCAAAGGCGTTGCATCATAGGCAGCTGCGAGTAGAGCGTGCGCTCGAGCGATTCACTGCGCTTCAGTCGACGCCCATCGAGGCAGCACACCACGTGACCTCCCCACTTTCACCAGCCCCTGCCTCGGTATCAACACCGGCACTTGTTTCGACACCAGCACCCGCCTCGGCACCAGCACCTGTCTCGGTGCCCGCGCCACCGACGCCATTGACTCGTCCATGGGATCTACCTACCATTGAGCTCGACACGGCGCTGCTGGAAAGCTTGGGCGAGCGTGAGCAACGCGTTGTATCGGCGGCCGTCGCCCTCCGCGCGCGCCTTGTTCATGAGCCGCGTTCGCAGCAGTCGAACGTGCTCCGGTCCCTTCACGCTGTGCTATCCAACATTTTGCAAGCGCCGACGAACCAATTGTACCGGCGGCTGCGCAAGACGAACGCGCGGATTGCCAATTACATCATCGGCGTTCCGCCAGCGCTGGAGCTGCTCCACCACATTGGGTTTGTCGACGAGCTCCCAGGTAGAACGAATCTCAACACGATGCGACGGTCGCTCACGCATCGATAGAGCACTTGGTCCTCCAACGCGACGACCCAGGTCTTATTTGGCTCGGCAAATCGCTTTTGGACCCGCTCGTCGAGTCGATTCATTAAGTGATTCAACGTCATATTTCGAAGCTCTTACTTCTGTCTCGCCACCCGTCCTGCATGGAGCTCAGAGCTGAACATGTTGCATCCACGACCATCTATCTATCTATCTATCTATCTATCTATCTATCTATCTATCTATCGGCGCCGTGCGATCTAGCTCGCGCTTGAAACTGTATTTGCAACGATATCTAAACGCATGGACGATTCGCTCCCCGTGGCGCTCGTCGAGCGTCTCTGGGCCTTTGCTGCGACGTGTACACTCTGTCGATAGCGAGAGACAGAAGTGTACAATATGTCTACATTATAGACAACTTTGAGACGTCGTTCCAGAGCTTTGCTGCTCAGTACTACAGCGTTTTCTCGACCTCTGTCACGCGCTCATGAGGTGGGCGTAGGCACGCGATGACTTTTTCCACGTTTGACGAGGACGACGAGCAGCCGCTTGAGTGCTTTGAGCTCTTTCAGGTACAACGAGTGCTCAAGACACCAACACCATGTAGCGTGCGTAGACGTATGAGCGCATGCACGAAGCCATGATAGCTGCGTTCCTCAACGTCGAGCAGGTAGACTGTTCAAGTTGAAGTTGTTGATCAAACTGCGCAGATGACACCTCGAGAGCTCTACGACATCCTGTCGAGCGTCCAAGGGACGATGCGCGATTCGGACGCGTACGAGAGCCTCTCGATGCTGCTGTCGGCGCTGGATTTCGCGTGCTTCGGCCGGCGCATGCGCGACGAAGCCATCGACCAGCAGCGCGCGGCCAAGGATGCCGACGACATGGGCTTCTAATGCAATCTTGGGTGCTCTTTCTTAAGTGTGGGTGCGTCTCTTGCATCGAAATAGAGCGTCTCGAACCAAGGTGCACCCGATCGGGTGCTGAAAAGAGGCGTGGTGTGCTTGCTCTGCAGCTGACTGACGTCCATCGCAGTCAATCGGCAATCGGCAAGCTAGTAGTTCAAAAAGGAGCTCGGACAACGCTTATTAGTATTAGTGATCTCTGGGAATGAAGCATCATCTCGATCATCTCGGCGATGCTGAGAATCTTGCGACTGGTTGTCTTCATGTGCCGACGTTGACCACGGGCCAGTTCGAGTTGTAGGCGGCGACCGACGGCTCCGCACGTGCGGTCGCCTCGCTACTATCTGGTGGCACTTGGCCGACCCGCAGGTCACGAACCTCACGCTGCAGCTGGTCGATCTTGGAGTTGAACGAGGCAAACTGCGAGGACATCTCGCGCAGTAGCATCGCAATGTTGTCCGTCTTGCACTCGTGCATAGGCACGGTCGAGTGGAACTTGCTGCGAATCTTGTGGGACGCTTCCGTCAAGAACTCGAGTGTGCATCTGGACTCCTGGATAGCACGATTAATCTGGATGTTCAACACCGACTTTGGGTTGAGCGCGTGCAGCATGGGGAGGTGCATGAGGAGCGTCGCAAACAGCGAGTTGCAGACCGCGTCCGACACGTTGCACTTGTCAGCGTCACCCTTGAAGCTACGTGCGTTCGAGAAGGCAAGCTCTTGAAACACGAGCAGGCGTGCCTGGCCCTCTTTGCTGTACGACGCCTTGAGCACATCCAGCGACGGAGGCGTCACGACGTCGTCCAGGTCCCAGCCAGCGAGGCGTCGAGCAATCTCCTGGTCGTCTTGCAAAGTCGTCCCTAGCAACAATCAGATAAGGCACACGTTGCATAGACATCTACACACCGATATACGCAAACGCCTTGCTTAGAGCATCAAGAGACCAATGGTCTCGAGTGCTGATTCCTTCTATCTCCGGCGACGAGCTCGCGCACTGGGCGCCTCCTCGACGGACCGAGTCGGACTGTAGCCCCGGCGTGAGACCCACAGACCCAAGCCCAATGGCAACACCTGCATTTGTAGCTAGTAAAAGCAGTATGTCGATATTTCGTACCCGATTCCTTGTACTCGGCCTCCAGCTCCTTGAGCTCATGGTTGAGGAGCTGCACAACCGACGGACGCTTGCGAGCTGCCATGTCGGGCGTGTCATCAAGATCGTCGGCGACGCCGAACAGCGAAGCCTCGAGCTGCGAAATCGCGCCGACTTCGCGAGGTGGCTAAGTGTTCCTACGGTTTAACGCGCGCTCAATACAACGCAGTGTACAGTACCTGGTGGACGACAGCCTGCGACGTGGCGAGCGCGATGCACCATGCGCTGGGACCAGACGTCACGAGCAAGACGGCAAAGGCCAAGAACGGGCAGAGGAACGGCTCGTTCTTGTGTGGGTACAGCGACACCCCTTGTAGCGACGACGTCGTGAGTCGCGCCAAGTTGACAAATATGGCGCCGTCGCTCATGACGCACAGCTACACGTGTGAAAGCGGAATGAAGAAATAGATACATCATTGAAAACGTCAACCTGGTTGCGTGTCAGCCGGGCCGAATCAACAACACGACCCAAGAGATGCCAGAGAATGGACAAGGTACACGCTACGTGGATGGACTTCGTGTCGCCTATACCATCAAGTCAATATCAAGTGACCCATGCAGAGGATACATTCCTTTGCGATAAAGCATGCCACCGAGGATCGTCATGTCGTTGACAGTCATTGCCGGCGCCTGGTGCGAGACGATCTTCAACTGCGTCGCGCGCTCCGTGAAGCAGCGCGTCAACTGATTGCGAATGGACGTGCAGCGCTCGGCGCTTAGGTCCGTAGCCGCAAAGCGGTGCTTGATGTTCTTTTCGATCTACGTAGCCATTGTCAATTGCTCAATCCAATGCTTCAAAGTGTGCACCTGGGAAAGATAGTTGTCGGCCGTTCCTTGCGACAGCACGTTCTCGCTGTTCTTCGAGCGCGGGCTCGAGCGGTTGAAGAGGAAGAGGACCCAGTGCTCGAGGACCTTGTAGATGCAGAGCTCCGGCAACTCAGAACCCGTGCCTTGGGCCAGCTTCGTGGCCCTCCAGATCTCGCCAATCCGGGGCCACGATAAGTTGCTAGCATCTTGAAACTGGGAGAAGAGCGCGAGCGCAGATGCCTCTGGACCTAAGAAGTCAGTGACGTTAGCCATGCCTAATGATAAAACATATTCCACGTACGTCTGCTGCGTGAGGAGTGATCTGCACTCGCCCGGGCACTTTGATCACTTTCACCAACGGCTTCTTCTCGGCCGCGACTGCCGCCAAGGACGTCTTCTTGGCGCGCACCTTGGCCACCGACTTCTCCGCGGGCGTCGTGTCTTCAGGTGGATCGAAGGCAATGGCCGCCTTGCCATGGGTCTTGGTGCGGGCCATGCAACCGAATTCTGTTTCTGTTTCGGAAACACTGCATCGGTTGGCCATCTCTGGTGAGACAGTATCCGGATAAGGTGTGCTATTAAAATGCATATTCTGGTATTATGTACAGTAGTCGCCTCGTCGCAAGAAGGACAGGCCGGGCCCTTGATTAGCGCCAGAGAGAGCTCGGCGCCAGGTATCAGCTTGCATCATGACCGGCTAGGTCGTCCACTAGCTGGCTCAAGACGACTACGAAGCTTGCTTGTCGAACGAGAGCGGAGTTTAAGATGTTAGGTGCTGCCGCCACACGAGCTATCCAATGAAACGGCACGGCGTTTCAGAATCGGTATCTGCCGATATTAAAAATTGGATATGTGCCGAATCTAGGGTGCTGCCGAATTTTATTCTGGCTGCCATTTGCGATCTGCGGACAAGCATGGCAGGGATCTACCTTCAGCGCGCCGGCCGCCTCAGCCGCGCCCTTTACCGCAGCGTCGCGACCGCCCCGGCTCGCCCCACGGCGCTCGTGGACCCCGAGTGGGTGCTCGACAACGCAAGCGACGTCCGCGTCGTCGACTGCGGGTCGCCCGATGGCTTTCGTCGCGGCCACGTGCCGGGTGCCAAGCTCTTCCCGATGCCAACCAAGGTTTGCAACACTGCTTACAATCGCCTTCGATCGCCGCTCTGTAGGACACGCAAGACCCGTTTGGGATGCTGCCGGAGCCGTACTTTCGCGCGTGCCTCCAGCACCTCGACGTCGGGAGCGACACGACGCTCGTCTTTTACGACGACCAGTTTAGTCTGGTACGCACTTTTACCAGATCGTAGTACCAGATGCGAGCGCTGAAGCTAGAATGCGACGCGGGCGTGGTGGGTCGCGCGTGTCTATGGCGTGCCCCGCGACCAGATCAAGGTAACTGGATGCTGCCAATGTGCTGCGATCCACCGACTCACCACAAATGCCAGGTGCTCGACGGAGGCTGGCAGCGCTGGGTCCAAAACGACTTTGAGATTGCCGTCGAGGACAAGGCAACCGCGCCGCCATCTTCGCCGAATCTGCCCGAGCTATCGTACGTCATCTCCATCGTCGTGGCCCTTCTCAGCAGACGACAATGCGATGTAGGCCGCTGCCGGAGCGCTGTCTCAACCTCGCGGCCATCAATGCGATTGTCGCCGACGCGTCGTCGCCGGTTCAGATCGTCGACACGCGCTCGGACGGTGAGTTCACTGGCGCGACGCCCAACGGCAACCAGCGTCCGGGCCGTGTTCCTCGTGCGTTGCACTGGGAGTGGAACAAAACCATCGACCCGAGCACGGGGCGCTTCAAGAGCGTCGCTGAGATTCAGGCGGTCGCCGACGCCTTGGGCCTGGAGGCCGACCGCCCGGTGGTCACCTACTGCCAGCGCGCGATCCGCGCGGCGCACATGGCGTTCGTTCTCGAAGAGATCCTTGGCTTCAAGGACGTGCGTGTCTACGAAGGCTCGATGCTCGAGTACCTCAACGACCCGCTCACCCACGTGACCAAGTAGCTGCGCCCACTACGATCTTAGTGCTGCAGCATACTGCACGTGTTGGTGTTGATAATGCATACCTTGCGCTCGGCGCTTGATATTGTCGTCCATGCCAAGGAGCGACCGTGTGCCGTATACTTGCCTTCCTACCCGACACTGGCACTTGTAAGCGACAGTGCAACTTCAACTCTTCAGAGCACCCGTATCCGGATAGAATATCCGGCGTCAATCCGTAGCACAACGCGTTCCCCTTTGACGACAGCAGCAGCAGCATGGAGCCAGGTCGAGAGGCGCGTCTCCATGCTCCGTCGGCTCATCCTGCGTGTAGATGGATGCTTCCTCACCGGCAGCTCCCGGCGGCTCAACTGGAGCCGGCCCACCGCGCTCGCGCGCTCGACCTCGACCGCGTCGGCGTCGTCGCTCAAGACGCTGCGGCGGTACCTTTTGAAGCTGACGCCGATCGAGGGCAAGGACCTCTTGCCGCACGTCAAGAACGCCTACTGCACGCTCGTGCTCCTCGATAAGGACATGCGCGAGATCAAGGGCGAGAAGCGCCGGACGCCCGTGAGCAAGTCACCGTCGAACCACCCGATGTGGAGTCCGCTCAAGAGCGCGGTCCTCCGCTCGATGGAGAGCACAGTCGAGAGCCACCAGCCGGTCGGGATTGGCGTCGCGGCCGCCGCCGAAGAGTACACGTTTGGCACGAACGTCAATTTACGCAAGGCCAAGTACGTGCTCGTGAAATGCAAGGAGAAGGGCCAGGTGCAGACCGAGGACCTCGGGCGGCTCCTCCTCGCGCTCGATGACCTCGACACGGCCGGCATCGAGCGCCACGCGTGGTACGACCTGCAGCTGCACGCAGGCATGAAGCGCGTCCAGGGCCGTATCCGCCTCGCCTGCCGCATCGTGCGCGAGCCGTCGCGCAAGCAGCTCTGGCTCGCGGCCGAGCACATGCGCCAAGAAATCGTCGTCAAGGACCACTACCTCTATCTGAAGCTGCACCCGCACTCGTTCAGCGGCAAGGCGGCGGTCGAGTGGCTGCTCTGCCACGGCCTCAACCGCCCAATGCACGGCGGCATCACGTGCAGCACGGAAGAAGAGGCGATCCTCGTCGGCATGTGCTTTCTGCGCGCCGGCATCATCCAGCCCGTCTCGGGTGCGGCGACGTTCCACAACAGCACGTGGAAGTACTACCGGTTCGGTGTCCACCACCTCGATCCGCTTGTGCAGCAAGACAAGCAACACGAATGCGACCTCTTCATTTCCGACCAGCCGGTACCGAGTCTATATCTCTCTCGTGCTGGTATCATTGTCATCGGCGTAGGTGGCCGAGGTCGAGTACGAAGATGAAGAGCTCGCGGCCCTGCCGCTGCCAACGCCGCCGCCGACCTCGCGTCCCTTCCACGTCGATGACACCGAGTCGTATGAGGTCAAGCCGCCGCCAAAGGAGAAAAGTCGCTTTCGATCGCCGACTTTGAGCTCATCCGGCTCCTCGGCACGGGCACCTTTGGCCGCGTGGTCTCGGCCAAGCACAAGCGGGACGGCCGTCTCTATGCGATCAAGATTGTCCACAAGTTTGGCATGGACGACAACATGAAGCGCAACCTCAAGATCGAGCGCGACGTGCTCCGGGAAGTCCGGCATCCCTTTGTCGCGTCGCTCCACTTTGCCTTTCAAAACGAAGACAAGTTGTACATGGGCATGGAGTACCTCAACGGCGGCGACTTGCGCTACCACTTGCAGCTGAGTCTGCGCGACACCAACGGGCTCATGCCGCACCGCCGCGTGCAGCTGTACGCGGCCGAGCTCGTCGCCGCGCTCGCCCATCTGCACTCGATCAACATCATTTACCGCGATCTCAAGCCGGAAAACATCTTGGTGGCGTCCGACGGCCACCTCAAGCTCGTCGACTTTGGCCTCTCCAAGGTCCTCTCCACGTCGGCCGCCGACGGACGCAAGAGCAAGACGCTCGCGGGGTCGCCCGCGTACATTGCGCCCGAAGTGCTCGCGGCCAGCACGCTCAAGGACGTGTCGTACTCGAGCGCGTGCGACTGGTGGAGTCTCGGCATCGTCTTGTACGAGCTCTACGTCGGCAACACGCCGTTCGAGGACGAGAACCAAGCGATCATGTTCCGCAACATTGCAGAGGGCGCCTTGTACGTGCCCGACGAGCTCGGCGCACCGACGGTGTCGCTCCTCGAAGGCCTCATCTGCCGCGACGTGAGCACGCGGCTCGGCGCGACCGAGAGCATCCCGTTCAGTATCATGCGCCACGCGTACTTCGAGGGCATCGACTGGGACAAGCTCCAGGCGAAGGCGTATGCGCCGCAGTGGACTCCGGACCGCGACGAAGTGTACGTCGACGACGAGTTCTCCACCGAGGTGCCGGTCGACACGCCCGAGTGGCGCATGCTGGACGAGGTCGACCGCGAAGCCGAGCGCGTCGCCGACTTTACGTACCGCCCGACCGAAATCATGTTTGGACCCTAGCCCTACTATACCAATGTCATTTGTGTCTTCGTCGTCCTCGGCTCTCTTTCTTTGGTTTGATGGGCCGTGTTGGCGCCAAGAAGACAATATGGGTGCCAAGAAGACAATATGGGTATCAAGAAGACAGTATTGGTGCCAAGATGAGGACTCGATTGGTGTGCACCCGTGTCCTTCTTCTGGTAGCAAGCAGTAGTCGTCTCATTCGTAAGTCGCTTCTTCCGTTTCGACGGCTTGTGACAAGGGTATATAATAAATATACCCTTGCTTGTGATAAACAACTCGCTCGCGATGACCGTCGTCGTCGAGCGAGATGTACAAGTTGTCGTCAAGACGCGAAAGTATGCTTGCGCGAGGGCAGGAGATCCCTGTTCGACACACTCAAAGAGACGGTGTCTCCTGCATGCACGATGCACGTGATGTGTTCTGCGCTCCGTCGCCGTCTCAGGCGACGCCATTCTGGTTGCACGCTTCACCTGCGACGACGACAACAACTGCCGTCCGTTCGTCTCCAAGTGAGCGGATCATCAAGACACAATGCGCCACCGCGTGTTCTTTACAAGATGTCTGCAGATATCTAGCTCTGGCGCGGCGGCACGTAGCTGCCATTGTTGGCTTGCTGCGCCGCGGCCTGCTGGACGATCTACTCTCGCCACGTCAGACGCAGTGGGTAGAACACAAGCAGTACCTGCGTCGCGACCTCGGGCGACACGTGTGCGAACGCGTACGTGCCTGCTTGCGCTGCCAAGTGCGCGTTCTTGGCAAAGACTTGAGCCGCTTCCTACACGCTTCTTGTCGCAGGTGCAGGTCGATCGAAGAACGTACTTGCTCGCCGGCCGTGTACCCGACGGTCGGGTCCATGTCGGCGCGAAGGCTGCCGCTGCGAAAGGCCGGGTGCATGGTAATGACGATGAGGTTGAGCACCGCGTTGAGGCACATGAGAACGCCCGCGATCTTGGCCATGGCGTCGGCCATGCCAAAGTCCATAAACCCGACGCTACAACGCCTCATGAGATCGTGGCGACTAGAAGCTCTGGCGCGTACAAGAAGATGAAGGCCGTGCGCCCGCGGTACGTAAAGAGAAAGCCAAACTGGCGGCGAATCGACGGCTCCATGGACGAGAACCGGCACTCGAACGCCAAGAGCAGCAGCGCAAAGATGCTACCAGAGGCGCATGCAGGTATGTACTTCGTGGCAGGACTAACGTACATGACGTAGACGGCGATGAGGAAGCTCGTAATGTTGAGCATCGCCAAGTCAAAGAGGCCAAAGAACCCGGCGAGCGCCTGGAAGAGCGCCAGCATGACGTTGAGGTAGCGCATGTACTAGCTGCAGCATGAGCGCTCGTCGGCCATCGCCGTCATCTTCGTACCCGCAACAGCGTGTGCGCGTCCCAGCTCATGAGGCTACGCGCGCATGAGCCTCGCCGCATGCCATGGCATGCTGCTACCTGCGCCAGAAGCCGACGGGCGTCGCACAGACCGACGGCTTGCGGTCCGCATCCATGGCGTCGTAGAGCGGCGCCTTGAGGTCCGCCTGGTCCATCGTCGCAAAAAGATATTTGGAAGCTGGAGCGAGAAACCTCTCATACTGCATATCTTCGACCGAATACATTATATTTAAAAGGTTCTCAAACCCCACCACCGCCGCCGAGCCGCTCGGTGCGCCCAATCGAGTTGGAAAATGAAATCGCTCCAGCTTGGCAGAGTGATAGAGGCCACTTTGGGGGTCATGGAATGCTACTTTTCGTGGGCATGCGAGGCTTACAACGGACATTATGCGTTGTCCAAGATGTAATGTGGCATATGCCACGTATAAAACAGCAAGGTGCCACATTTAGCGACAGCGACTCCGGAATCTTGATTCCTGCAGTGGTGTTTTCAGACTCCATGCGAAGCAAAATCATAATGGCTTCTACCGACAGGTAGTTTGTTTCTCATCTTCTACACTCGGAATACAAGAAACGAGGTCGAGTTGAGGGAGTACAAAGGGTTGCTCGATGGTTTTTACACTCGATTGCTTTTCCACGCTGGAGTCGCCAAGACTTCATTTGCCATCCGACCGGCCACGACCATCACCGCTTTCTACAGCGAGGACCGACTTGCCCAGGACGCCCACGCACCACCAACAGCGACGACTGTACCACCAAGAAACAAGTGTAGCTCGACGCCTCGACCGCCGCACAGGCCACTCCCCAGGTGGTTCTGGACGAACCCGTCCAGTGTTGGAACACCACCAGCGATGAGCACAGAGACTGCAATGGATGAAATCATACGTGCACTCGGTGGGCTTTGCTGCGAGCGCGACGGCGGTCGAGGTCGTAACGATAGCCGCGGTTAAGAAAAGGACCGACGCGCAGCCTTGAGCTGCCTTTCTGAGTGTCCACACTGCAATAATATCGCCAGTAATATAACCATGAGTTTCTTGTAGCAAGCGAGGACTAGGAGTGGTGGTCGAATGAAGACGCCAAGTCTATGCCAACGTGAGCTCTGTCACCCGTGGGGGGCGGCTCCTGGACGTGGCCGTGCGCTGCGCTTGGTGGCATTGTCCAGCCGCAGTGAGGACATGCCACTTGGACGGGCTCGAGGTCTCGCTTGGCGCGTAGGATGTTGATCGCTTCGTCACGGAGCTTGGCCGAAAGCTCGACGAGCGTCCGGGACGGCGCGTGGGCTGCCCGCGCCGCCGCCTTGCGCTCAAGAAGCGTCTGCCTCTGCGCTTCATGGAAGCGCAGTCGCTCCTTCTTGGCCACGTTGGCGCGTACGCTGTGCTCCTACGCGATGTACAGGTTGTCATAATACACCTCGCTGCTCGTTAGGTACAGCGCTCGACTCGCGGAGCTGGCCCGCATTGCTGATGCGGTATGGCGACCGGCAGTCGCGGCAATAGCCGTAGCTATCGAGGATCGCGTGCCA
>NW_012156443.1:253841-256702 GCF_000151545.1 Saprolegnia parasitica CBS 223.65
CGCGTCCTGGGCGCACTTGAGCACATCGGCCTGCGAGCCAATGACGATGAGGTCGTCGCCTCGGTGGCGGGCACAATGACGGTGTGCGCGACGACGGCGATGTAGCCGTCAATGTGGCAGCCCAAGTCGATCTTGACCCAGTCGCCGGCCTTGATCGTGGTCGTCTCGTTCGGGAGCGGCGAAAAGTGGCACACGACCTCGTTGACGCTCACGCACGTCGGGAAGGCAATGCCCTTCTCGACCTTCTTGGACTTGTAGACGGTCGCGGCGCGGGCCGTGATGATGGCATCGCCGAAGGCGCAGAGCTCGACGACGCTCTTGCCGGGCGCGAGTTGGCCGATGACGCCCTCGAGCGCCGACTGCGCGATCTCGGCGGCAAGGCGGTACTTGGTCACGACGTCCGTGTTGCTGCAGTCCTCGATGACCGGGGCGTCGGCCTTGATCTCGGCCGCATCGTGCTCGCTGATGTCACTCATCTTGGGGTTCGTACTGGAAGTGGGAATTTCGTCGACTGAAGCCAAGCCACTCGCTTCCCAAAGCTGCCAGCCACTCTTTTTTCTGGGGTCCCGGACCGGTTTGCTTTTGAATTCGCACTGTTACGCTTGGTGTTTGTATACAACATTGAATTTGGGTATTTTTATTATGCATTTCCTCAGAGTATTTTTAGACGGCGGCCGTTTTGCACATGGGCGACGCAGAGTATTTTAATAGCTTGGGATTTGTATGCAGAGCCATTTAAATCGGAGGCAAAAAGTTGGGTGCGCCCAGCGTCAACCGAATCGAACGCGCAGGTGCGCGATGAGCTGGCAGCACGAGAGGCCAGAGCGAATGATGGTCGCGCCAAGACTGCGGATGACGGTGCGCTTGCAATGGCAGCAAGAACGCTGCATGCATCTTCCATTGGCCTCGCATCCGAGTGCCACGAGCAACTTTGTCTGGCCGCCGACTCTAAACAATAAAACAGCTTTGAACGCAGAGGGGATCGCTGTGCAAGGACCTTTGAGCATTTTGTCGTGCCTTGATACACCAGGGACGGAAAAAAAGTACGTAGTATCAGTATGACGTAGTATGACGAGTTATTAACAGCACCGACACCGATAACGAGCAAGTCGAAAAGACAGGATCCGACCGGGTATCGAACCCAGTGATGATGGTAGCACGTGCATCAGTGTGCTGGTGTGTTTATTATTTAACGACGATTGACTATCGACCAGAAGACCAAAGTTCGCGCCTCAAACCAACTAAAACGGACCTCCAGCGCAACCACCTCGACCACTAGGCACTTTGCTCGTTCTATTGAATTGCATACAAATATGCAGAGAATGGGCGTCGACGGAAATATATTTCTCGTGGCCAATCAAACCAACATCGTCAGGCGGGACGCGCGCCATGAACGATCTCGTGTCGGCTTGTGAGGCCATTTTGTAGCAACCTAGAGCACCGCCGTTGTACATCTGCACGGGCACCCAAGGCATCTCGCCGCTGCCGGTCGTGAGCGTGGAGAGACTTCCGGACGCGTTGTCGTGGCCTGTATCGAGTACCCAGCACGGCCAACTCGGCGCGCTGTACGGCAAGGCCAGTGTCGTGCCCGCCGCCGACATCTACATCGCCAATCAGAGCGCGTTGGAAGAAGCCCTCGTCCAAAAGGTCGTGCACAAGCTTTTGTTGACGCTCGGTGTTCGCGCCTCGAACGTCGGTGCCGTCTTGTCGCACCTCTGCATTGACTCCGCCGGGTCCATTAAACCCCTCCGCGCCTCAACAGGCTGCATTGCCAATGCGTTCGGGACACTGATCGTGCTGCTGCCGTCCGACCACACGGGCGGCGTCCTCACGTTCCAGCGCCACGAGCACGCAATCACGTTGCCGCAGAACGCTGCCGAGCGACCGAGAGGCTTCGACGGTGTCTTCATCAACACCACGATTACGTCGACGCCCATCACGTCCGGACGCCGGCTCGCACTCGTCTTTGGCTTGACAGGGGTTCACGAACCGGAGCGAGGGCCGTCGCGGCTGCCGCTGAACCGAACCGGTGCGGCCGCCAAGGTAGCGGTCCTCGCCGCGCGACTGCTGCCAGAGTGCCACCGCATCGCGTGCAGCCTCGCGTACCTCTGCCCAGCGCCAAGCGACGTTGGCGATCCTTACGCAGACTCTTTGATTCCGCGCCTGCGACCTCGGCACAAGTACCTCGTCCACATTCTCGTGGCCTCGGATGCCTTTGACATCGCCGTCGTTCGGTTTTTGACGGAATAGGCACGCGACGACAGGTGGTCCGACTTTCAACATTCGTGCGGCGCTCATATCCTGCGACTAGCGAGAGCGACGACCCAAGTAGCGGCGAGGACAGAGCCGACGTCGACAACCACGTCGCCGCATTCGAGTTCCATCCGTCGTGCAACGTGCCGGATTTGGTAGCCAAGCGGCTCGTCAGCGTCTCTGCCCACACCTTCCTCTGCGAGGGCGGCCATAATGAGCTCGTGCCCGTAAGTGCTCCCTCGGAGATGGCGCTGCTCTTCTGGCCCAAGCGATTCCGGGCCGGCATCGTCGGCATGAAGACCTCCATGGCCCTCCTTTGGGAGGACATTCTGTCGCGCCGAACGATGCACCCGTTGGGGCTCGCAAGTGCCCGGGAACTCGTCTTTTGGACCATGGCTATCTTCCACGCAATCGCCTCTCTCGACTTTTGCGACGAGCGGGCTGGTACCGCGCGCGACGGCCATGCAGCCGCCATGGGCGACGTGCTCTGCGCCTTCAACGACGACGAAGTCGCTGCGCACTTTCTCAGCGCCGCGCTCTCCGTCTCGCCGAGAGGCGTGCCTTGCCGCCGCATCGCGCTCACCGACGCCGTCGTCTGCGTCCGCACA
>NW_012156443.1:257477-259822 GCF_000151545.1 Saprolegnia parasitica CBS 223.65
CGGCGCTGGCTCCGCAGCTCAACGCAGCGGAGCCACGTCTTAGGCTTGGTGTCGCACCTCGCCGGTCTCTCCAACGGTGCCAAGCCCGACAAGTTGTCGCTGTATGCGCTGCTTCGATTGGTGGGCACCGTCCTGGAGCAGCTATGGCCACAAGCCGACGGCGACTTGCGCGGCGTGCTAGTGGCGCTCGCGGCCGTGTGTCGAGAGGCGTACGTTCGTGGCGGCTTGCTGCTGCCACTGCCAGGCATGCGTGACGGCGACCTCGTCGACATCCCGTTCGACCCCCGGCACTGCGCCGACTGCAACGAGGTGTGGCACTTTCTCAGCGACGGAACGCGACTCCGACTGACGTTCGATCGCCGCGCGCGGCGATCGACTTTCTCAACGAGGACGAGTGGATGGGCGCGATGCGAACGAGCATTCTGCGCCCCGCCGAAGTGGCACTGGCCATCACCACGATGGACGTCGACGTCGTCTTCTCGCACCTCTGCGTTGACGCGACTGGCGACGCCGATGCGCTTCGGCCCGGCCCCGACGACGCGCCGGGGTCGTTTGGCCTGCTGCTTCTCTTGCCGCACCACCACGCTGGTGGCGCACTGACTTTTGCCCACAACGGTCTCTCGACGAGCTTCAAGACGCACCTGTCGTCCTATGACGTGGCGGCCACCTATCACGGCACATCGTGCGCGCGTTTGGCTGGCCGGCGCTCCAGCACGCGATGCTCAGCCTCGTCCAGCGGTGGAATAGACATTGGAAACAATCCGGACCGACCTGCCAACTGCTCGCAAGTCTCGCTCGGATCACAGAGCCCTAGACTGCCGTCTGCCCTCCGCTGCGCCAGCCCTTTGTCTTCGAGTGCATCAAAGCGCTCTGGGACGCGATGCCCGGTTCTCACCACCGGTACATCAGCAATGAGCTCAACAAGTGTCGTATCCTCCTCGACGCGTACGTGGACGACGACGAGAAGAAGCACTGGCTGCGTCAAAAGCTTCCAGTCTCGCTGCTCCGTCACATCGACGCCTTTCTCTACAAGCGCCGTCATGGCACGTACACCTTGCTCGAGGCCAACACCCGTGTCGGCGTCTTTAGCCGACTCGAGAGCCACTGTGTATCGCTCGTTCTCGCGCTCCAAAGCCGCCCGACGCTGCCATCCGCACCGCGCTACAAGGAGGCCATTCTCGCTGACATGGCTTTGGCGCTCGCCAAGCGCGTGCCGTTGGCAAAGTACGAACGTCTGCGCCCGATCGAGTGCGGCAGTCTCTTGCAGATTCTGCTCTCGACCCGGCCGTGCGACGCCTCCCTCCTCGACGACCTCGCCGCGCTCAGTGGCAAGTATACCGTGAGGGGTATCCTCTGGTTTCTTAAGCAGCAGCAAGTATCGACGCTCGACTCGAATTTGCACGCCGTCTTGTCTCGCTTTCTTGCTTCGCGGGCGCAGAGGCTCCTGCAAGCTACGCTTCAGACAGCGAAACCCACCGTCGACGTGATCGTCGCACTGGGGCTGCTTGCACCGGACGAGGATGTGCTGGCGTTTGTGCAGGCGTGGCGAGCCGTCGCCAACAACGACGAGGTCTACGCGGTGATTGCTCGGCTCCAAACCAAATGCGACTGCCCCGACGTATTGCTGTACCTCGTGCACGTGTGCCGGGCCGCCATACTTCAGAACGGGTCGCTGGATCCGGTCCCGCCCCTGCCCGACTGCTATGTCTTTGACAATCTTGACCTGGACCCTGCGCACTGCGATTGCTGCATGGCGTTGGACGAGTTTCTGAGCGATGGGACCATAGCGGTGACGACAATGTGGGGCCGCATCTGCCGCCGCGTCCTCACGCTTCTCAAAACGAACACGAACCGGCTGGAGAAGCGGGATGACGACGGGTGCACACGGATTCACAAGGTGTTGCCTCGAGGCTACCCGACACCAGCGGACCTGAAGCGGCATGTGGAGAAGCTGGCACACTTCCAGCAAAGCACCGAGCGCCTGGCACTGCTGAATGCACAGATATCCGAGCTCACGGGCGCGCCGGCCGAGGTCCAGGACGACGAGATACCACCGCCCAAGCGTCCGCGCCGCGACGCAACCGTGTAATGGACCGAGGTGTAGCCACGGCCCAAACGTAACTGCGTCAGAACTCAGCCGACATCACCTGCGCATATCAACACTCCAAAGAGGATTCGAAGAAGAAGTATATGAACAAGTACATAAGATTGGGGTTAGATTAGGTGGTCTACATTTGCATCTTGGCAAAGTACTGTACCAAGCACAAGTTGTTGTGGAGGAGGCGCTGGAGGTGCTCCCACCCTTCCTGCTGGATTGCGTGCACCTCAGCCACGTGCGCGAGGAG
>NW_012156444.1:0-17046 GCF_000151545.1 Saprolegnia parasitica CBS 223.65
ACAACAGCGATCTCTACACGCTAATTGCTACCAACAGCACTGATGCCCCGCTGCTGACGTCGCTGCAAGCCTCGGCAGCGCTCCAGAGCGCCACCAGCGTCGGTGCCGTCCAAACCACCGAGTTTGCCAACGGCGTCGTCGTCGTGCACGAGCAAGATGCCGGCGCCTCCAGCGGCCGTACCATGAGCACCACTGCGATTGCGCTCATTGTCGCAGCGGCAGTCGCCGTTATGGCGCTTGTCGCGTTTGCTGCGCATCGACTGGGGCGCGCCCGCAAGGGTGAGCACGCGACCGGATCCCGGCGGCCGTCGCGACAGCCCTTCAGGCTCAGCCCGACCAAAGCCAGAGCCGCGCACACCGAGTTCAAGACGCCCATGTACCAGCAGCGCCCGCTCGTGTAAGTCTTGTGCCGCATACGATGCAGACTTTCCGTTTTACTGACATTTCATGCTCCATACATTCCATTATGTAGTACTCTGTAGCGTTGCGTGGTCGAGTTGTGTCCGAGGGCTTGGGCTAACAAAGCACTACTTCAGCTCGTCATGGTAGAACCAGTTAGGGGCCTCGGGTGGTTCTCGATTCCAAGAATACAGAAATAAACGTAGTACGACACAATGTAGTAGGAGACTATTTGAGGAGTTGATAATGCCAGCAGAAATTACGACACTGGACGTGTAGGACGCATGAAACCTCGATATTTGGACCAAACAAAAACATTATTTGATTGTGCGAAGTGGAGCCTTGGGCTTCACAGCAGACCACATTGACCAACGTAGGCACGGTCCCCATGCCGTTCTCGTGCTGCAATAGTCTGCCTCGTCTCCGAGGACATGCATGCGAGCTGCAAGTGTTTTGATGGCGGGAAAGAAATCATACTACAAGACAACGAATGAGCTTTGTATTATCGGGTGCTACTGGGTGCGTTCATTTGCGGCTGCGCTGCTGCCGCTGCACGGCGTCCTGGACAGTAAGGAGGAACGCGTCAAACTCCGACTTGAGCACGGTCGCGGCCTCATAGTTGGTCTGCACCGTCTTGAGAGACGGCGGAAGGTTCACCTTGCCGCGCCCGCCCGTCTTGTTGGGCGAGTGCGCGAAAACGAGGCATTGGCTTGGATCCAGGCCCGCGTTCTGCACAAACCACTCGTACCTACAGTGACCAGTGTCTTCGCGTGTGGGTTCCACGTGGCCGAGGATACCACAAGGTCACTTCGCTCTCGTGCACGTGGCTCTCGGGGTTGTACACAAGCAGCGTTGCGTGCGCGTCCTTCAGTATGGCGGGCCAGCACGCTTCGTAGCTACGGAATCGCGTCACATTCTTGTGCCAGATTCTCGATGTTGCTACATTTGATCGCCCGAGCAGTCCCAAAACTCCACGCTCACTTGGCCGCGCCCGAGGTTCTTCTCGCATTCAAGAATGCTACATCCTCGGATATTAGCGACTCCGTGATGCATAGAAGACACACCGGACTCCAATCGTGGGCTGGTACCGCTCCTGGTTACCCAGTCGATCCGTGCCCTCGGCCAGGAAGTTGGCGATCTAAACACATCCCAAGAGTGCGTACTCCGTCTGTCGGGTGGAAGTACCGCGGTCTTGCCGCCCTCCTTCGGGCCGACGACGAGCACCTTGAGCGACGGCATCGAACGGTCACTGTAGAAAGATCCACTGCCGCAACGGCTGGATTCGAAGATACCGCAAATTACCGTATGCAGTACAGCTTCTCTCCGACGGCGCCACGTCATGCTCCAAAAATGACGTGGCATCCCGAGGATCCACCGTATCTTTCCGCCAACAGACATGGTAGAAATGGTAAATAAGATTGGCGTTAGTGCGTGACTGAGCTCTCGCTGGATGTGTCCGAGTGGTCGTCGTCCAAAATGGTGAAGACATTGGCGTCTTCGAGAGCCTGGACGACCTCGCGCGCTGTAGGGCGCGTGTCCGGGTCGACCGCCACGCAGCGCAAGGCCAAGTCCCGCAGCCACTCGGGGCACGAGGCAGAGAACGACGGTTGCATCTCGCCTCGCATCACCTGCACATATGGTTATATTCTAACGTAATGGTGGCTCAAACGTACGTGGTAGAGAAGAGTGAAGCTGCCCATGGCTTGGCCTCGGCCATTGCGAACATCTGCATACGGAACGTTGTGCGAGTCGAGCTCCGTGAGCACCTGCATCATAATCTCTTTCTCGTGCTTCTGCCTCGTGTGATGCGACGTACCATGCCAAGCGAGTACATGTCGGCTTTCGTGTCGTAGCGAGCGCCTTGGAGCACCTCGGGCGCCGTCCAGCGGAACGTTCCGACTGCGCTTGTCATGACGTCGTCGTCCACGCGACGCGCGACACCAAAGTCGGCGACCTTGGCCTGCAGGTTTTCGCCGAGGAGCACATTTCTCGACTTCAAATCCCGGTGCACGACACAATGCTCATGGAGGTACACGAGCGCTTGCGCCACCGCGTGGGCCATGCGCCATTTCGAGTGCATCGACAGCAGACGGTGCGTTTCCAAGTACGAGCGCAGATCACCGTGGACCATGTGTTCGACGACGCACTGCAGATGCAGGAACGTCGACCACTGGACGCCGACAAAGCTGACGAGGTGCGGGCACGAAAACCTACAAAAATCAACGTTTTCGAGTCGGAATGGACGAGCATAAATTGTACCGAGCCATGAGGCGGATCTCGTCGACAAAGGCGCAGACCATCTCGGGCGAGACAAGGTCGCGACGAATCTGCTTCACGGCCACGTACTGCGACTGGTACACTCCAAGAACGACGTCGGAGGTCGCGCCTCGCCCCAGAATCGATCGGGGATACAACGTCAGCGGCGTACGCAGGCGGTAGGGCTCCAACGGCAGAAGCCGGCGGATCTCATCGTCCGAAAGCGGCGCCGGGCAAAGCTCGAGCTCGACACCGTCGTGGGCTCGGGTGTTTGTCAGCGCAAAGCAAAACGACCGAGTGACCCGAAGCACGAGGACGATGGCACCAACCACGGCAAGGACGCCTTCGGTGATGTAGATACCGATCCAGAGCTGCGTCGTCGTTACGTCTATCCAGCAACGTTATCGCATCGCAGGCGAGAATCCGAGCATGACAACCTGTCATGTTGCACACGGCAATGACCCCTGTGCCATTGTCGATCGTGACCGTCAGCGACACGGTACACGCAAACGGACACGGCGGCTTCATGTCGAGGTAGCTCTTGGGGACAACAATAACCTGGACGGCCGACTTGTCGAGCGACGATCCCAGCGCCTTGACGCAAGTTTTGTCCAGAGAAAGCGCCGCGTACGACGAGTTGGTCAAGTTTCTGTCGACGCATAATGTCGATGCCACGCGATGATATATGGAAGAAGAAAACACTTACAGAGAGGAAAACGGGCGCGGTAGCTGCGCGCATTGAATGGATTCGAGGTACGGGTTGCTTGAAAAGTCCCTAGTCCGTTGGATGAGTGCTCGCTCGTGCGATAGTCCAACTTATATATAGTCGTACAGGTCGTCGGCCCACATGTGGTCCGAGAGATGGATCGAGCGCAGGCGATTCTGACGCATGTTGCTAGCAGTACGAGTCTACGCCGCGTTCACTATGGCCTGTACGTACAGTGTTTTGACGACAGGAAGGCCCTCGAAGAGCTCGATGAGGTTGTTCGACACGTCCCTAGCGCACCGTTGCGATGAGCACCTCACACGTGAACGACATTTCAGGCTACAGTGTCTGCAGCATCGATGGCCACGTGTGCTTGGCCGTGAACGACCGCATGCGGTTGCGACTGAGGGTCCTACACCAACGCAATGAGCTCGTTGGATCTCAAAGCACGCGGCGCACAGATGTTGTAGAGCGCGGGGCCATTCGTACGAATGCGGGATGCGCGACCAGCCGCAGTTGCTGCAATAACTACATGGACAAAATAAGACACCAGAAGATATATACGTCGCGTACAAACTCTCGAGCGAGGCTGGCAGCGCCGTGTCAAGGGCGAACGCTGCGTCGTCCATCGACCTACAAGCTCCGTCAACCGGCGCCCACTCGAACAGACATGGATTACAGAGAGCGCAGCGCCTCGGGCCACGCAAACGACCGGAGCGGGTTGTCCACCAAGTCGGCAAACGACCTGTTGCGACTGAGAACCCAAGTGGTGAGAGGGACGTAGTACACGTGGGTCATGGCCGCGGGCAGCAGCACGGTGCCGTTCACATGCGGGTTCGCACGCACCCACCTACACCACGCGTCAAGAGTCAGACGCGATCCAATGCCGAGCAGTATTTACTACATGGACGGTGTTGGGCTCGACGTCATCGCCGTCGCGTCGGTGGGCAAGCCGATCTGGCGCAGACCGTTGCCCTGAAAGGTCCTAAGGTCGCACACCTCAAAACCGGCGGCTACCATAACGCTATGCCCTACACGCTGGCGACGCGCGGCAGCGAGTGCAGAAGCTCGATCGGATCGTTTACGACTGTCGGCGGCGACGAGTACGTCTGCAGGAGCCGGCATGCATCGTCGACGATGCAGCACTCGGTCGGGCAAAACCGACGGTCGCACGTGAACGTCGATGCAAAGCCCGCGAAGATGCACGGCAGGCTGCTGAGGAGAGACGGCATCACGAGGTCAATTGACGAGTTGCCACGACCGTCTTCAAGCGCATCTGAGTTGTTGAAGGGATCCATTATGCGATAGATGCTGACCCGTGGACGCAGCGAGCGGCTCGTGGTCTCCAAGGGCACTCATATTAGTGGCGTCTCGCCACTGATACGCTATCTTGCTAGCTGAGTTACGTAAGCAGACGCGCCGCCCACCCCGTGTCGCCTTCAGGCGCCGCCGCCGGCTCGGCGACCATATTGCCGTTTGGATTTGCGACATGCGCCGTAGCCAGGCCGCGACGGTTGTATCTGATAAATGTACCGTGTTTTTGGGGATCGTGACGGTATTTTTGACCCGGATCCCACGCGCAGAAGGTCGATTGCGAGTTTGCGCCACGAGCTGCACAGCGCCTATTCGTACAGACAACGCGAAACGAACGGTAGCGTCGAGCTTGTGCGCTCACAAGACGCCAGCAGCCGCAGCGATTCTTGCGCGTCCTCATCGCTTCACGTACAAAAGCCCCCTTGGATCTGACGACACCGTCCAGGACAAGCCAGCACACAACTGCGCCGTGCCAAAAGATGACTACAACAAATCCACGAGGTGTTCATATTAGTACACCTAGTGTCCAAGTGACCTCCTGCGTTCGAACCAGGTTGTACCCGTACGTCCCCGCGCAACGCCGTTCTCCCACAGCGCGTCGCGCGTTTCAAAGCTACCGGGCAACCATCAGTGACGTACTACTCGCCACCCATGCTAATAGCTTTCCAAGCAGACACGGCTGCCAAGGGTCGTCAACCTATTTTTCCAGCTGCCGAGTCGCTACAAAATGCACACGCTGCTCCAGAGCCAGGTCTGCAGTAGACTAAACTTCTGTATTAGTACTAGGAAAGCAATGACGCTGATCGCCGTCGATTGCTACCGGCGATGTACCCCGTGGAGGTGCTCGGACGGGACCTTGATCGGGGCGAGGCGCGCCAGCACCAAGAGAATGTCGGCAGCCGTTGGTCGAGCGGTCGGGTCGTGTGCGCTGCATGCAGTCGCCAGCTCACGCAACCACGGGGGGCACGCGGGTGTGAACGTCGGTGCAATCGTCCCTTCCATGACCTACAACGCGGGTCACGACCCCTTTAGATCGCTAGAAATATCGTAAGACCTTGAAGAGCAGCGAGATGTTGCCCAATGGCTGGCCGCGCTCGTTGCGGGCATGCTCGTACGGCAGCGCATACGAGTCGAGCTCGGTGAGAATCTACTAGTACTCGATTTACAAGGAAATATGAGAAGAAAAGATACGAAAAGAAACAAGGCCGCACCATGCCAAACGAGTAGATATCGGCCTTTGTGTCGTAGCTCGTGCCCCGGAGCACCTCGGGCGCCGTCCAGCGCTACGTGCCGACAGCGTTGGTGAGCGTGTCATCGCTTTCGTCGGCAAACACGGCGACGCCCATGTCACCGACCTTGGCGCAGCCGTTGTCGCCGAGGAGCACATTTCTCGACTTCAAATCCCGGTGTACGACACCAGTCTTGTGCAAATAATGCAGCGCGTGGGCAAGGTCGTGCGCAACACCGAGCTTCCACGTCGGCGTCTGTGGTGCCCTCAAGCACGCGCGCAAGTCACCGCGCGCCATGTACTCGACGAGGCACGCGAGCGACGCGAGCCCGACCTTGGGCGACCAGTAGACGCCGACAAAGTCGACGATGTACGGGCTGTGCAAGCTACCCAGCACAAGCGATGAGAGCACGCTTGGAGCGCAAACGGACATGGCGTTGAGCGCAACTTCCTGCGCAAAGGCGTCGAGGCTCTCGGGTGATGCGATATCGGCGCGCACACGCTTGACAGCGATGTGTCGGCGCTTGTACTGGCCGTAGACGACGAGGCCGTGGGCACCACGCCCTAGCGGGCGCAGTTCGTCGATGCGCAGGTGTGCAGCGTCGACGCGGTATGGACGCAGCGGCACGAGGCGGGCGTCGTCGTCCATCGGCTCGTCAAGCACGAGCGGGGGCAGCGCGGAGGGTGGACGCTTCGGCGCACACCGCGGGTAGCAGCGAGCAAAGAGCAGAACGCAGCCAAAGACGACGGTCATGACGGATTCGACGAGCACAATGACGTGCCACGACTTCTCCGAGTAGGTGCCTAGCGTATCGGTGTCATTGGCAGCTCGGATGCCAACGACGTTGGACGCACCGGGCAGAAGGCAGAGTTGAAAGCCACGCGAGAGGTGCGCGCCGTCGTACGGCACGATCTTGTAGTCGCAGCGCGTCGCCGCCACGTTCGTGCTGCCGAGCACGAGGCCCGTCCGGAGCTTACTCCTGCAGTCGCTGTCGACGTGGAGGGGTGCGACGGGACAGCCTTCGACGTTCCTACGCCTCTTGTCCAGGCGACGTAGTTGGAGTCAATTGCTACAGCATCTCGAAGGCGGCCGATGCCTGCGGACTCGTGCACGTGATATGCTGTAGCAGTGCATTCTTCGAAAAGTCCCTAGTTGACCGTAAAAACTTTGAGAAGCGCTTGGTCCTTTTGGACGAATCGGTATACATGGTTGTGGCCCAGTACGAAGTGCCAATCGTGACGCTGGAGAGGCGGTTGCCGCTCACGTTGCTACACGTATGCAAATTTGGAACTCGATGATGCCGCGTGACGACCACGTACAGTGTTGCGAGCTGTGCGGGAAGGCCATCGAGACTTGCGATCTTGTTGAGCGAGACATCCCTGCACCATTACGGTAAGGTAGGCTTCTAGCCCAGAGAAAGAAGATCTGTACAGGATCTGGAGGGTCAGAGGCCAGCGCTGCCGATTCGAGAAGCCTTCAAGGTTGTTCTCACGCAGGTGGCTACCGGTACACAGAGATGGCGACTGGAGAAAATGAGCGCCAAAGAGACGTACATATCTGTGAGATTTGTCGGCCATGGATAGGCGGCGGGGACCGATGTCCAGCCACAGGCGGCACAGTCGCTAGTCCGTCTTGAGCATTATTGAAAAAGTATACGTAGTCTTACAAGACGCCGAGACTCGGTGGAAGCGGCGTGTCCATCGGCAGCCAAGTGCGGGTCACACGCCTACACGTCATTTTTAGTCGACAGTGCTCGGGGCACAGACCTCGTACAGGCTTGAAAGCGACGGTGGCCATGCATACTCGGGTGCCCGTGTTTTGTTCTGACGAGGACTTGCGACGTTTGTGAGCGTCCTACGGGTGCCATCGTCGTTGGACATGCAGTAGCTACACCGACAGCGCTTTCAGGGACGTCGGAAGGTAGACCATGGCGCCGAGATTCGGGTTGTCGATGATTGCCCTACGCGGCTCGTATCGAACCGCCGACAAAGAAGATCGATGCAGTACAAGGCGCGGACGGTCGCCCGCTGGAGCTTGTCTTGGTCGCCCACATGCCCCAGCTGTCGAAGGTCATTGCCGCGGAACGTTCTACGCTACCATGAGACCACGGCCGCGCCTCAACATACAGGACATGCTGTCGATGGGGGGCAACGTGTGCACGAGCGCGATGGGCTCCGTGACGACCAGTAGCGACGTACTAATAGGCAAGTACCGGGTCCCGACAGTGCAGTTGCGATCCAAGATGCGGCAGGCGCGGTCGTCGCCGCAGTAGAGCGCGCCGCAGGTGAACGTAGCCGCAAAGCTGCGGAACGCGCACCCCATCGTATTTCGCACTGTGTTTTTGCGAATTTACCGTACAACCGCGCTGATCGCCATGTGTTTTTGGTCGTTATCAGGATCAGGCGCGTCACTTTGCCGTACAATTGGGTCTGGTCCGGCCGCAGAGACGACGGCCGCGCCGAGACAATGGCCTGCCGCTTCGCCGCGTACGAGTCGACCTTTACGTGCACCGCGTGCGCGACCAGCACCGACTGCTGCCTCCTCGACCGCCACTGCGTGCAGAGCGTGAGCTACGCCTTTGGCGCCGTCGCCGTCGTCACAGACCAAATCGAGCTCGTGCACTCGCTGCCACCCAACGTCGACACCATGTATGCGCGCCTTGCCGACGTTGTCGTCCTGCTCACTTTGCCTCTTGTAGCGTGTTTCGCGGCAACGGCTTGCGGCAATTTGGGCTTGCGACCGATGCCGCCGCCCTCACACGCGCCCGCACCACGCAGCTGTGTGTCAGCATGGCCATGAGGGTGTTCTCTCAGTTCGTCTTGTGTAGGTCCATCATCGACAACCCGAGTTTGCGCGAGAGCGTGCTTTTGCCGAGCGGCCTGCAAGTGCTGTACGTCCTACGTGTGGTCCGTTGCGATCGACTTGCGATATTTGCGTAGCAACATGAGCCAGACGGCGCTGGACCGTGCCGTGTTGACACTGCCACCGACGCTCTCGCGGTTGCTTCTCGACGACTGTGAGCTGCACTCGCTCCTCAACGTGACGTTTCCGGCTACCGCCAAGCTGACCTACTTGTACGCATGGATCGTCCGTCACGTTGGAGATGCATGGTGATGGCGACGTACAATAGCTCGGCCAAGCGCAACTTCCTCACACGCTTTGAGCGCGTGCCGATGGCCGAAACCATGTATGACATACCTGCAAAATTGTCGTCGACCTCTCAGCCATCGCTCTAGCGACCTCTCGAGCAACCGCATCAAACTGGTGCGGCTACATAGTTTTCAGAACGCCAGCACTCTGTAGCACCTTCTTCCATCGATGCGTTCGCTCAGCGTGCGTAGGATTTTGGACAACAACACGGACCTCGCAACCATCTTTGCTGCTGGGTCAGCGCCGCATCCCTTCTTGCGACTGTCCGCACATTTCCTCCAATATTGCAATGACGCGACGCTTCTGCTGTGTGTAGCCAATGCAATGGCTGCAATCTGACGACGGTAGCGGTCGACGATGGCGCCTTTCTGTCGCTTCGCGACGCGGCTCTGCCACCGACAGCACGCTGGCGTCCATGCCCGGCGTCCATGCGCGCAAGAAGCGTTGGCCACACGCATGTCTGCGTCGGCGCCTTGGACACCAACGCGTTTGTTCCTGCGTGCCCCTTTGTAGACATGGTCGCGGGCTCGGCGCTCACAACGGCGCACTGCACAACGCTTGACGCGCTCTACTGCGTCGTTGACCGCTTCTGCCACGAAGCCGAGCCCTTCCTACGCACCCGCGACATCCTCCTCGACTTTCATTACGTCGACGACCCGATTCCGACGACCAAGTTTCAGCGGCGCCAGCTCCAAGTCGTCACGCTCCCGAACATCGACACCCTGTACGCGCTGGGAATCCATGTGGTTGCTTTTTTGACGAGCGCTTTTGCTAGGACGATCCGAAATGCGCTCGACGTGCGCTTTCTCGGCGATGCGGACGCCCAATTGCGTTCCTTGTGCGCCTCGTTCGCGAGCTCGTCGTATGCGACTCACGGGATACTATACTCGTAGGCGGCTCGAAGGACTCGCGTCGTGGCATTTGGTGGACCCCAAGACGGCCGTGCTGCCGCAGACCTTGGAGATCTTGTGCGACGGAGCTGGCTGCGTCTTGCCGGCTGACATACCTCTGTAGTGTGTGTGTGGCTTGCGGCTGGAAGGTGCTGCCGACGTCGTATGCGTGGCCGGATGCGCTTCAGCACTTGTACGCACGCTTTGTCGAGATGCAATGATCGCGAGTAAAAGTCGGTGGCTAGGACGCTCCAGAACACCCAACTCCTCTCGTTCCCGAGCCAGATGCGCTGGCCGCCTCGCCTCGCCACCTTGTACCGAATATCGCTGGCGACATCGGCTCACGCTTTGTGTAGCGACGCGGCCAACAACCAAATCGAGCTCTTTACGGGCCTACCGACCGTCACGACGATGCTGTTGGATCACCACACCGCCGTGTCCTTCCTCTCAGCATCTCTGTGTAGCAACCTCAGCGGCAACGCATTGCATAACGCGTTGATGCGCAACTTTCACGGCGCCTCGATTCTGTACGCTGCGTCCCGCGCACCTCAACTCATAGTATGATTAGGGACTTGAGTCACAACGCGCCGCTGATTTCAGTCGTCTTCCTTTCGGGCAGCTCGAACCCGCCGCCGCTCCAAGCCTTGTACCCTACCCCTCGATCCAGAGCCACCGATGCCACCCGCTCTTTCTTCGTAGGCACCTCGAGGGCTGCGACAGCCTTGTCAACATCACCTTGGACGCTGCATCGTACGCCGCGGTCAAGGACACGGTGTACATCTATGCACCGTCGACGGCATGGCACACCGAGCCGTGTCTCAACTCCAAGCTTCTGACCATCAACTCGACGCGTCTCGGCGTCTGTGTCATCGAGAGTACCTCGTCCTTTCTCTGCGACGCAACGGACTGAGGCTGCGAACGACGTAGATGCCTTTGCGTACGGAGCCTTCTTTGGCATTGTGCTTGGCGCCTGCCTCCTCTTGGCGCTCGCAGGCGCGTGGATGCGCATGTCGCATCGACGCGCCGTGCCCGAACCTAATGACGCGTTCCAAGCATTGACCAACACCCATGACAACGACGACGACCCTGTGCGCGTCTGGAAGTCGACGTCGCTGGCCGATTTGGCCGCCACAATGACGTCGGGCCTGCTGCCGTACCGTCTCAACACGGACGTCGAGATCCTTGACAAGATCCTCGGCCGCGGGGCGTACGGCGAAGTCGTGCTTGGTCGCTATGGAGGCAAACTCGTCGCTGTCAAGCGGCTCCGCGCCGACAACTACACGGTCGCCCACATGGAGATGCTCATCCAAGAGATCGAGCTCATGGCCCGGTACGTACGACGCGGTCCTCGGATCGAACCCGCAAAACGCATGCCTTTTGTAGCTTTTCGAGCGAATACCTTGTCGCGTTTGTCGGTGCCAGCTGGTGCACATTTGCCGACATGAAGTGCGTCGTCGAGTTCATGGGTCAAGGGGATTTGCAGCAGTACCTCTCCAGCACCAAGGACGGCAACGAGAGATTATTTCCGTGGTCGGCGAAACTGCAGGTCATGCGTCGCATGCTTCGTGGCCTCGTCTACCTCCATGGCGCCAGCGTACGTTGCGCGCATCACGTTGCACGATTTTGCTAAAAACAATTGGCGTAAATAGGTGATCCACCGGGATTTGAAGTCCCGCAACGTGCTTCTCAACGACGCAGGCGAGGCCAAGCTTGGGGACTTTGGGATCGCTCGCGAGGTCTCGGAAGAAAGCATGACGAACGCGGTCGGCACGTACCGCTGGACGGCCCCCGAGGTACTCAAGGGCAAGCACTACGACGAGAGAGCGGACATTTATTCGTTTGGGATGGTAGACCCTACCCCTCTTGCAAATTTTGAGTTTCATTTTGATTGTTGAACGATTAGATTCTAACCGAGCTCGATACGCATGCGCTGCCGTACGCTGACATGGTCAACGACCGCGGCCAGGCGCTTGGCAACTTTACCATCATGTACAAGGTATCGTGTTGCGGCAATGCTTCCTTGTATCTGAACACACGTCCTGCGGCAGGTGATGCAGGGAACGATCCTCCCGACGCTCTCGCCCACATGCTCGCCATGGCTGCGAGACCTCGTCTACGAGTGCATCGCACACGAGGCCAGCATGCGCCCGTCGGCCGCGGACCTTGACGCGCGCCTCGCCCACGTCGATCCATCATCGCCCTTTTGACCAAGAAATCGTACACGTTGCCTCGAGTCATCGTATTTTCGCTAAGTCAAAGTGGACTGCGGGAGCTTCTCGAGCAGAGATAGCATGTCCCGCTGCTGCGCGATGATGGCGTCGTAGTTGGCTTGCAGCTCGCGGAGCTCTGAAGGGGATGCCTGCGCCGTCTCCTGTTTGATGGTCATGCCATGGCAGTGTGGGCAAAGGGGCCCGCGCAGTGTCTGCGCCATGCGCCGCACGTGGCTCTCGACGCAGCAAAGTGTATCGAGCATCGGATTCGACTCGGCCGAGAGCTCGCGCGCGTTTTTCACTTCGTGGAGGCGCTCGACGGCGTGCCAGAACCGGTGTTCGAGGTGGTCGACTCGCTTGGTTCCAACGCAACGCCTCTGCGCGAGCCGCCAGCGGAGCCATGCTTTCAGGACGCTTTGGGCGCGGTGCCGGAGCGCGTCTCGCGTCTCTGTGTCTTGCAGGTATGCTAATAAGACGCGGTCTTTGTCGTCCAAGCCGATGAGCTGCGAGACAGCGACCACGATGAGCGTCTCAAAGAGGAGGCCCTGCGTACAAGTTTATCATGACACATGGAGACGGCGGAGGAGACCGCACCGAGAAGACCAAGATACCCGCGACAATATGCCCCCGCGACGAGATCGGGTGGAAGCCGGGGCCCTAACGTAGTCATGCAAAGTGTCCGCGTGGATCGGGGAGCGTAGTACGTGGATGGTGAGGAGCGAGTAGGTGAACCATGCGGCGTTCCGGAGTGTAAACACGTCGGGCTGGTACGCTCGCTCGAGTTCGTAGATGCAGATGGTGAGCGCCGCCCAGATCGCAATTGTGGTGCACGTGACGACCAGAAGTGGTGTCTGGTGAAATGCGATTTGTACGACGAAAAACCAGTTGAAGTGGGGACTCTGGGACGTCAGAAAGCGATTCTAGATCTGGATGTGGCACCCGCCATCGATCAGAGGTCCGACGTAATAGTACCTGAACGATATCCACTCGCCGCTGGTAGACGGTCGCGTGGTCGCGAACCACGCGCGCGACCAGGTACAGCCGTAGAAACATCATGCAGCACGCAGTTTCGTGGATGTAATCATCGAGGAACGGAGGCTATAAGAACACACATTATTCTCCACCAAGTGCATCGGGATGACGGTAGCGCACGGGGTGAATGGCCACGATGACAACTTCGAGCGCAAAGCGGCAGGCGAGGTGGCGCGGCCATGGCGGAGGCAGCTGCGGGAAGATGGCCGACCCCGACGTGGCGTGCGCCTCCTTGACAAGCAGACCGTACATCGTGTGCAGCTGCTTGATCAAAAGCAGCGTCGACGCGGAGAGCACGAGCTTGAGGATCGTGCCTTGGGCCGACGCCGTGAGCTCAATGCGCTTTCTACATGGCGCGTAAGAGCACATTCAATCTCGTCGCTTCCTACGTGGCGCCGTCCTTCGCGGCAGCATCCCATGCGATTTGCATTTCCCAGAGGCCGAGACCGAGGCCCAGCATGGCGTTGGCAAAGATCTACGACAACGATTCCGACATCGTCCATTATAATGTAGACGATGGCAGGATGTAGTACGCGTCGGTTGAGCTGGCGGAAGGTGCCATCGAGCGTCCAGTCGCCAATGCGCGACTCGAGGTCGTGCGCCGTGTGCGGGTCGTCCTTCAAGTGCATAGGCGTCGTGGCCGTCTCTTTCTTGAGCACTGCGAGCTGCAGCTGCAGTACGAAGCGAGCGACGATTTTCTCCTTGCGGTTCACGCGGCCAAGCCCCAACGACATGCGCCGCATGGGCGCCGCCGCGCGCTCGGCCGACCGCGGGTCCAACGACCGCCGAAGGTCTTTCAGACGGCCTGCGACACGCACCTTGTGCCAAGACGACGTCAGGAAGGATGGTCGGTGGGGCACGGCCGCTGCGCCGCGGGCGAGAGGTGGCAGCTTTCGCGACTCGTAGGTGACCGCCGCCGAGTGCCGATGTGGCTTGGCCACGCCGCGACGGCTAGACGGGACGGGCCCAGCCGCCGCCGGGCGCGGTGGCACGTATGCCGATGCCCGCTTCGGGATCGGCGCCAGCGGCTTGGCCACGGCCGCGTCCGACGCCTTGGCCGAGACCACGACCATGCTCAGACTCGGTTTCAATCGTTTCACAGACGGGCCGTGGCCATCCGGACAGCGTAACCGGTTACTTGAACGGAGGCGATGAGTTGGCCAGACCTGGACCTGCCGCCGACCGGCCATCGCAACCTCCTCGGCGACGGTACGACTCTATCTCGCCGCCTCTTGTCTGATCTCATCTAGGGTACGATGCTAGCCGCCACTGCATTGCACTGCCATTGCCCCCATCGTCGCAAGTCTGCCTCTATCCCATCGCTGCCAGCGACGACGGGTTGACGCTGGGCCATGGCACGCTTCTGCACGACGCAAGCGCAAGCAGCGAGCCGTTTCGCTGCATGGCCTGGAGCACCAGCAAGGATGCGTACGTAGCGATTGCGACGCAGCGCCACGTCGAGGTATACGACGCCCAAGGAGCGCCCACACGCTGCCTCCACTGGGTGGCGCCGGCCCGGGTCCTCCACATCACGTGGCATCCGTCGCGGCCGCTGCTGGCGGTACGCAGGCATGCAAAGCACTGACGACAATCATGCCATGTGTACAGGTGCACATGCTTGGCTCCGTCCAGTTCCTCACGCCCTTGATGGCGCTCGATGGCGATGGAGTTGCCTTGCCCTGGGCGATCGCGGCCAAGCAATCGTCGTGCTGGAACGAGGCAGGCACGTCCCTCGCCATGTACATACGCGACTGCCACAACCTCTATTGCATGTACGATCTTGTGTGTGTAGAGCTGCCGGGACGAGCGCCCGCGTCTACTCCTGGCCAAGCAGCGCGACGATCGGCCCGTACGCGCGGCCGCAGGAAGATGTCTTGTGCGATATGGATGACGCCACGTGCGGCGCCATCACGGCCATTGGCTGTCTTGGCAGCGACACGTTTTTGCTCGCGACAGAGGTCAAGACCTGCTTGCGGTACGATGCGATTTCAACAGAACCAACGATATATCGAGCGTAGACCGACGACGACGACGACGCCAGCTGCAAGCTTCACCATTCGCGCCCGACCCATGGTAGACCCATTGACGTCAGTGGTCGACACTGGCGTTGTGGACCTCATGCACATCACAAAGTCAGACGCGCCCTCGTCGTTGCTCTTACTGCCGGTACGTACGGCTCCCCATGTGCATGGTTCTATCTTGTCTTGATTAGGAGCTCCACAGCGCCGACGGGCTTGCAGAGAAAGCCAACGCGCACTCCGTACGACGATGGACGTGTTGGAAGCGTAGCTCATGTCCTTGGTAGGCGATGGTCGCGCAGGCCCACTGTGTCGTTTGGAAGAACGCTTCCTCGTCCACCATGTCTTCCGTGCCCATCCCGGCGTTCGCGATACCCACGTTCATGCACTGCCACGTACGTTCGTCGCTGTCAACGCATGAGGTATTTACCGTGTAGACTGCTATTAGCGACGTCATGCCGTTCTCGGGTCGCACGCGTCGGCGGCCATCGTGCTTCTTCGCGTCGTGGGCGATGGTGCACTGGAGCTGGTCGAGACGATGCTACCGGCAGCGGACGACGACGGCCGCGTCCTTCGTGGGCTGCGCCTTGGCGACGATGCCATTGATGTCCTGGATACTCTCAAGCCCACGCGCCTCTTCTTTACGCCGACGCTCAAGACATGTTCGATTCGATCGCGTCGCTTGCCGCTGACCAGTTCGCTGCGTGTCCCACCTTCCGCGGCCGTCGCGGACGGAGCTGGTCTCGCCCTGCTACTTGAACGCCTGCAATCGCATCTCGACGCTCGCTTGGATCGCATCGAGGCTAGCATGGCTACACTCGGCGGTCGGCTCACGCAGATCGAAGCGCGTCTCGCCGCGTCGTAATCAGGTCTTCATGAATGCATTGGCTCGTCCGTGGGCATCTTCTCATGGAGCTCGCATGCATGTGCTATGGTCCAGCCCATGCCCTCGACTCGTCGTCTTGCATCGTCGAGGCCATGCGGGTTGGAGCGAGGAAGTGGCAATGGCGCTGCGCCCGCTCGCGACCGCTTCTCAAAATCTCGAAGGATGGATCCCACTGCGTCCAAAAATTGGATTCGATTTCGAAGGGCGCACGCGTCTTTTATTTTATGACGCCACCCACATACAAACACCAAGGTAGTTTCGCAGCTTCGAAATACGCCCGTCCACCGGTCCAGTGCCACGGATTTTTATCTCCATATTTGTATACCATACATATTGGCAGATATCGCATCCATTCAGCCGCGTATCTCTGCCCAAGTGTTCTTCCTGTATTTTAATGCTCGCCAACCCAAGAAGCTTGGTATTTGTATACCTTAGTAGCCGACGACAATAAAAGAGTAGTGGGTGGACATGTCTATTTACACGCAACAGATGGGGTCACGTAGGCCCGTTTGTGATCGGCAGGCGCGTCCATACAAAACAGTCGGGGTGAGAATGGCGTGCGTTTAGACCGCGGGATGTGACAGCGGCGCGATGGTGTCACTGGACGCGGGTGACAACCTCCACAAGGTGATATGACCCTGTTGACGGAACACGGCCACTCAAAGTTCAAGACCGGAAGTATCGAGTGTGAGAGGTTTGTGGCTTTGAAAGGCAAACAGCTGCAGGTCCGTTTTCACTTCCCAAATTGCAGACGCCCGCCCAGGAAGGAAAGCTCCATCATGAGCTCTGCGGCCAAGCGCAGCCGCCCCTCGGACGAGTGTCCCAAGTGCCAGTTCAACCTCCTCGACGGCGCCGGCAACTGCAAGGTCTGCGACTTTATCACGACCAAGCAGAAGCTGCGGCCATGCCTCATTGCGAGAAGGCCAACTGCCATGTCTTCTGCGATATGTGCGGCC
>NW_012156444.1:17893-25441 GCF_000151545.1 Saprolegnia parasitica CBS 223.65
CCGGCCGCAAGCGATGAAGCTGTCAAGGAACCTCTCGTCACAGCAATGACCAAGAAGGCGCCGGCCAAGAAGGACGAGCCTCCAGCAAAGAAGACGACCAAGGCGACCAGCGACGACACGACGACGACGACCGCCAAGAAGCCTGCCAAGAAGCGCGACGAACCGACCAAAGCCAAGCCAGACACGAAGCGGCCGCTCGAGCTCGAGAAGGTCGCGCCGCGGAAGCGCAGCCGGTCCGACGACCGCGGCAGCAGCCACGATGCTTTCCGCCCGATTGCGCCCAAGCCCAAGCCGATCGTCGAAGTCTCGAGCGACTCGGACCACGACATTGAAGACGACGCGGCGACGTCGACCGACGACCCCAAGGTTGTGATGGTCAGCAGCCGGCGCAAGCCCGCCAAGTCGAAACCTCGCAGCATCGAGCCCGAAGACGAAGACGACTGCCACAATACAACGACGACGACGATGATGAGCAGTCCAGACGAACTGCTCAAGCCGTGCGCGAAGAAGGGCAAGGGATCGCTAATCTTGCTCTCCAAGCTCCTCAACTCGCCGCAATTCGCCGACAAGGAGCTGCCGACACAGTCACCGCCGCCCATCGTCGTCATGAAGAAGCCGCTGCCGTCGCTCTCGTCCGTGACGAGCCAGGAGAAGAACCAGAGCGCGTTCGACATCCTTCGCGTCGTCGCGAGCCAAACGATCACGACCACGCACCAGTCGCCTGCGAAAGCGATCCAGCACGTGCCCGCGCCGCCGGCCCCCGAAGTCACGCTAGAGTACGACATGCACTTCTGCCTCCGCGAAGAGATGTACGTCCAGGTGTGCGCGATGGAGGAGGCCGGGCTCCTCGTACGCGACGTGGCCGGCTTGCTGCGGTCATGGACGCACCCGACATCGGCCCGCTTTGAAGACGTCCGGTTTGTCTACCTTGTCAACAAGCACAACTCGCCCGCGATCCTCGCGCAGCGGCTGGCCGAAGTCACCAGGAATTATGGTTAATTTACAGCACTATAGCTAGACTACCAACTCGTAACATAATTAATATAGTCCATAAAACATAATAGTGCTTGCGCTAGAGCTAGCTCGGGACAAGGCTGTCCGTGGACGTCACGTACGACCGGCGTGACTGGCGCAGTTGCCGCGGTCGAGAGTGGACCCGATCAGATCGGGATCGCGCTTCAACCAGCTGCAGAAGACCAAGTCGTTGCGTTCTCACTCCCGCAGTACGTACGATTTCCCTCGAGTGTAACTAGTACTAGTAGAGTCCTGTCCAGCAAGCACTGCGTAAATATCCTTGGTCGTGTAGTTAGTTGCTTGCATCAACTAATAAAGCTGGCGGCTGTGCGTGTGTGTTGGTTGCACGGTATAATCGTCGACAGTGACACACTATCTCTGGCAATTCGGTGGGTTTATCCGGATTTGGATCCGGATAAGCATACAGTGACCAGCTGTGTGTGTAATCGTGTGTTTCGCAGGCGCCATACAAAGTGCAAGCTCGCAGTGGCGGGGATAAACCCGGCGCCAAATGGCGCATTTGGAATTGCCGGCATGAGTACACTGAGCACGGTGGCGGCCCTGACGCTCCCGGCGCCGACGGTCGACTGGTCCATCACGTGTCCCTTCGGCACGTACGCCTCGACGTTCTCGTTCGACGTGCCGTTCTGCCCTCCGTCGACCGCCTGTCTCGTCGACAGCAAGTGCCAGCGCACCAAGGTCTTCAACCGGTCGGTCGTTGAGATCGACGACCGCATCGAACTCATTGAGAACCTGCCCAACATGACGACCTTGTACATATAATCGCTTCCAGAAGCGCAGAGCAGCGCCTCACGCAGCAGGTGCGTAGGGTCTTCCGCGGCAACGGCCTCGTCCGGATCGGGATGCCGCTCTCGCAGTTGCCCACGCCCACGTCAGCGCCGACCTCGTTCAACATTACGTCGCTGTACCGCGTCGAGACCGCGCTCGTCTCCAACTTGTGCGTGCAAGCGTCTTTGATCGAGCTCATGTCGACGGCCTTTTTTCTAGGACGTTGATCGACAACCCGTGGATTGTGGGCGACGTCTATTTACCCTATGAGCTCACGACGCTGTACCAACATACATCCAAGCCAGCCAAAGCCTCATAGTAGCCCGTAGAAATATGATCAACGGGACGGCCAACCTCGACCAGTTCCGAGTCCGCGATTGGCCACCGCAGCTCAAGCACTTGTACGACACGGGCGATATGGTCGAGGCATGATTTCACGCTGGGCTAGGGCCATCGAGGGCGCCGGCGTCGTTACGTTCAGCAGCCTCACGCAGTCCTTTTACAACCGGTCGGGCTTTGTGACGCCTCTTGCGACCTTGTAAAACGGCAGACGAAGCTTCAATTCGGGCTCACGCATTTGCGGCTGTAGCTCCGGTCGCGACAACGCAGTTCGGCAGTTTGAAGACTTCCCCCCCGCCGAGATCCTGTACGTGAACGACTGCTGCAGGCTTGGCCTCATGTTAGCACGTAGCGATCTCTCAAACAACTGGATCAAACTCGTGCGCACGATCGCTTTTGAGAACGCCACGTCGCTGTGCGTGATCCGATTACCGTCATGTGCTTTGCGAATGCCTTTGGCGTAGGATCCTCGACAACAACCCGGTCGTGACCGTCTACAATGTCGGGTCGCCGCGCAACCAGTTTAGCTTGTACGACGTCGCTTCGAGCTTCCAGCGTCATGTTAACCGGTGATATCTGTCATGTCTAGTCGATGCGCCAACTGCAACATCTCAATCTTTCAAACCGACGCGGCGTCGCTCACGACGCTGCAAAACGCCAAAGCGCTCCCCAGTGCGACATCCCTCGCGGCCGACTGCGAAGCGCGCAACACGGTGCTCCAGACGCTGCCCAACTTTCTCTCGACGGGCATTTGCGTCGTGCCCAGCAGTACCTTCCCGAGTGCGTCCTCTTTCTTATTTTCTTATATTCTCATTTTTCGCATTTATCTAGACCAAGGCCAAATTGTGGTCGTGCCCGCGTGTTTTCCCAACGCAACGCAGGCACTGACGAGCACCAACTGCCTCTCCAAAGGTGCCGAATTCTGCCTCGTCGACGCGCAGTGCCGCGAGGTCGAACCCTTCTTTGGCCGTGACGAGACGATGGATTTCCAAGGCAAACCCACCTTTTCCCTGGCGATCCTCTCGTTCCCCAACATCCACTCGCTGTACGTGCTACATCATCGCACGTAGCATGTGTCTTATGGACAATATTGTCTAGCACGATCCGCAACGTCAACGTGTCATTCTTCAACGCGACAAGCGTCTCGACGCTCGAGAACCTCAAGCTCGTCAACATTACGTGGAGCAACCTCGCAACAAACGCACCGTCACTGCCCGCGCTCACGTCCTTGTACGTGCGCACTTGATGCTCATGTGTTGAGGAGTCTCTGTAGCGAGTGCGTCAACTGCGGCTGGGGCGCCATGAGCGACGCGTACCCGTGGCCTCCGTCCCTCAAGCGCCTGTACGTCGCGTGTGTATATAAACTGACGCGCGAACGTCATCACTTGGTCGTAGGTCGCTTCGAAGCAACAAACTCATGTCGTTTCGCGAAGACGCGACCGGCAACTGGCCCAAGAACCTTGACTTCTTGTACTATGCTCCATTCAACAAGACGCTCCAACTTGGAAGTAGGGATTTCTCCGACAACAGCATCGAGACGTTCGAGGGGATTCCGTCGTCGCGGGAGCTGTGCGTACATCGTCTCTCTTCCTGGACGTCTCATCTTGTGCGTCTAGGGTGATGTGCAACAACCGGATGCGGACTCTGGATTTGAAGGACTTTAACCACGCGCGTTTTTTGTATTCCCGACGATACTCGAGCCAATCGCACGCTGACGCCGGGTGTAGGGATTTCTCCAGCAACGCGCTGCGCAAGATCACACTCAACAGCATCGACAGCCACGACAACATCACCTTGTATGAAGACAATGATAGTCTCCTCGAGGCATGACATATTGTTGTCACTAGGATCCTTGAGGGCAAAGGCCTCGCGACGCTGACGGTGGACGACGCGACGTTCCGATCGCTGCAAGCGGGCAACGTCACCTTTGTCTCTCCGCAGGGCGCGTCCGTGTGCGAGATGGGCGAGCTCAAAACCGCTTCGTCGCGCCATGACAGCTTCAGCGCCTGTGTCGTCGGTAGGTCGATCGATTGCGTGTGGACAAGTTGTCTTATCATCGGAGCATAGGCAAGTCGTGGACGGCCGCGATGATCATTGGCGTGTGCCTCGGCAGCGCCTTTGTCATGGGCTGCATCGTGTACTTGGTCATGCGTGTGCGCCGGCACAAGCTGTCGCGGTCCATGATTGACAACAACTTTGCGGCCCTCGTCGAGCTCTCGTCGGATAAGGAGGAACAGCTCAAGTTCCTCAGCTCCATTGAAGCGTCCGTGACGGCGTCGCTCACGCCACACCGCCTCAACACGGACGTCAAGCTCCTCGACACGATCCTCGGGCGCGGGGCGTACGGCGAAGTGGTCCTCGGCGACTACAACGGCCGGCTCGTGGCCGTCAAAAGGCTTCGCGAAGACAATGCGACCATTAAGAACATCGAGACGTTCATCCAAGAGATCGAACTCATGTCCCGGTCCGTCTCTTCGCCACGACCCCACTACGGTCTTATGGAATATGGATGTAGCTTTGACAGCCCGTTCTTGGTGCAATTTGTGGGCGCTTCGTGGACGCACCTTGCCGACATGAAGTGCGTCGTCGAGTACATGGAGAAAGGCGACCTCCAAACGTACCTCGAAGCGACGGCCGAAGACAAGGAAGTGCTCTTTCCGTGGCACGACAAGATTCGAAGCGCGCGGGACATGACCCGGGGCCTCGTCTACCTCCACAACCAAAACGTACGCGATTTGTTTGCCTGTGGCACGGTGGAAAATACAAGAAAATGTAGGTGATTCACCGGGATTTGAAGTCACGCAACGTCATGCTCACCGCGGCGCTGGACGCCAAGCTGGGCGACTTTGGTATCGCGCGCGACGCCACCGACGAAAGCATGACCAACGCGGTCGGCACGTACCGCTGGACGGCGCCCGAGGTGCTCAAGGGCAAGCACTACGACACCAAAGCCGACATTTACTCGTTTGGGATGGTAGACCCTACGCCTATCGCGAATTTGGAGGCTCATTTTGTTTGGTGAACGATTAGATTCTAACGGAGCTCGATACGCACGCGGTGCCGTACGCTGACATGGTCAACGACCGGGGCCAGGCACTTGGCAACTTTACCATCATGTACAAGGTACGACGCCGCCCTGTCGACGCATGCAATAATTCATTGTCGTCGTAGGTCATGCAAGGCAAGATCAAGCCGACGCTCTCCGAGACGTGTCCCGACTGGTTGCGAGAGATGGCGCTCGAGTGCATGGCGTTTTCGCCCGACGATCGCCCGACGGCAGTCGACCTCGAAGCGCGGCTGGAAGCGCTCTTGATCGCAACCGAGCCAATGGTCACATCGCCAACCCACTAATTTAACATCCCCGCAACCAAGTAGCGTAAATGATCTCCATAGAATGTCTTTGTATCTGTGTGCTATCGTGTGGCATAGCCTTAAAGTTGACCGACACAACCAAGACTGGCATCCGTAAAACCGAAATTCGAAAAACTCATGAAGCGCAAAATTAGAGACCGGCGCGAGGAACGGCAGTCTCTTGTCAACCGTGTTCGAGCAACTTATGGCAAGGCGGTGTTTCGCACGACAGGGAATTTGCTTCGACGAGTTCGGGTTGGTTTCGAGGCTCGGGTGATGGACGAGCCAAATCATGAAGCGTGGGTCGCCACGAATGACGATGTTATGCCGCTCCATGCATCCAATGTAGAGTGATCTGGGGCAGCCTTTTCCCATCGACGGTTCACGATACATTGGTGCACCCGGTGTGATGCGCCGTAAAGCTCTTGGTGAGGGCTCCGAGCAAAACTTGTAGATCGACATGCTACATTAGGTGGTGTAGAAGAGAGTTGTGTTAGAGCCGTTCTTGATGTAGAACGCGGTGTGTCGATCAAGGACAATTCTACCATGTTAAGGCACTGTGCTGCAATCAGTATCGCGATGACATACTCACTCAACCGACAATTCGACAAAGTTGGAGGGGCTCGTCTCGCGGCTCGCACTGCCAACCGCAGTGACTCATACCGCAGCCCAGCGGTGGACCCGCCATATCACGAAGCGCGGATGGCCACAAAGCTCGCGCCGGCGGCGATGATCTCAAGTACAATACATACATGCACGCATTCCAGGGTATTGTTGGATCAAGGATTTCTGTCCTGTTACGACTGACTACTACTAAGCTGCTCCTCGTTCCTTGAGTTGACGCACTCTCTAAATACACCAAACAGAGGGCTCAGGCGACATGCATATCTCGTAGCTCCTTTTGGGATGCAGAACGGGACTGCACTTCTTCGGCACGAGAGACACCGACGAGCGCAACTCGTTGACGACGTACTTGGATGGCGCCTTGCTGTGCGGAATCACCGCGCGCTCAAAGTTGATGCCCGAGATAAGGCTCAAGCGCAGCCGCTCAGTGAGCTCACCGTTGCAGTAGCAGAGCAAGAAGCAGTCGGTGCCCCGGAGGTTGATCGTCGGACACAACTTCAGTCGCGGGTTCAAGTCCATCACGTGGTAGATGGTGCCACCGCACGCAGGCCGTCGCGGTGCAATGTGCAGGGTTTTGGCGGCTCGGAACAAAACAGCGCTCTTGATGCCATTGAAGCCAACAGAGCTACAGTCCTCTGCGAACGGCCGTGGTCGGCGCACGCACCCTATTGGCACGCACCATGATTAGTGACAACTCTTGCCTCGTCGATTGATACCCGCGGTCAAGCCGTACAACAGCGGAAAGCTCAGCGTCGTCAAGGTGTAGATGATGCAAACGAGAGCTGCTTCGCTCTCTTGGCTTTGGAGGGCTGTGGGCACGAGATAGTAAAAGAGGCGTCGGTACAGCCGAGCACAAGTCTCGATGTGTTTCAACATCAACACAAACGCGGGACAGTAGACGGTCACTGCGATTGCAAGAAGTGTCGGGTCGACGTCGGAAAAAGCATGTTGCTTCTTCCAGCGCTTCAGTAGGAAGGAAACCAGGCAGAGACCCCAATATGCAAACCAGACCTACAACCAAGAGTTCGTCATCACCATTCTGCAACTCGATATGGAACGTCGTACCGAGCGTGCGAGGTAAAGGACACCTTGCAGTACAAGACCCAAGTCGTCGCTGACCTGAATTTGCATCGTCGCGACGCCAAAGTTGGTGATGTTGACCCAAATATCCAGGTAGTAGAGGGACGCGACCCACGCATCCTTGAGCACGATGGCGGTCGGATCGCCCAGCACGATCTTGTACGACCAGTCGCCCGGTGGCATCTTCAGTCGGTGGCCGCACCGGCGAAGCCGCGCCTCGAGCGCCAAGCAGTGGCGGTAGTAGTGGGCGTAGAGCCGATACCACACAAAGAGCGTTGTCCCAATGCGATAGAAAAACAACCCATAGACAAAACCAAGTGGCCGCAGCTCCGCCTTGACAAAGTAGAGCGT
>NW_012156444.1:25541-28399 GCF_000151545.1 Saprolegnia parasitica CBS 223.65
ACCATACTCGTACGTGAACAAGCGAGAATAAAAGCATGCGTTCTCGGCATCTTCTCGAAGACTCGTCACATTGTTGAGCGCTGCGCAGATGTTTTCAATGATGGCGCTCGTGTAAAAGACAAGCCCTGGGAGCCCCAAGAGCGATCTGGAGAAACACTCATCCAAGCGCATTGGCTGCGCGTGCAACGTGAGGAGAGCGCGGGCGACTCGAACGTTGTTGGCCTTGTCCACCAGGAACATGGAGCCCACCGGCAGCGTCGAATTGGAGTAGAGCCGTTGGTTGAGTGCGAGAAACGCTGCGTTGAAGTCGGAGTAGTTGGCGTATCTCTCGGGTGACGAGTAGGACTCTTGCCAGGGAAGGGGCTCCGAGATGTAAGCAATAAGCGGCTAGTACAGACCGTGTCGTCAACAAGAAGCAAAGGACGCGTCATAGGTACGTACCAAAGACGAGACATTGAGCATCGACACTACACAAGCGTAGAAGCCAAGCCGGTGGCGCCGCACGCGATAGCTGCTTCCAGTTGTCCACGCCGCCCGAGCTTTGCGGTGTGACATGGGTCGTCGTCGGTCCACAGATCAATCGCTGCGTGAGAAAAAAGATTATGAGAATAGACCACGATCGAGCGTTTTTGAGCCGTCGTTAGTTCAGTGCCCATTTTAGCAAGGCTCAACCGCCCCCGTAGTTCCAGTAATATCGATCTATAAATGTATTAGCCGTTGCTTGCTTGGCTGCTACGTCCAGAAATGTATTGGATGTGACAAATGTGGCGGGGCGCCACGCCGAGTTGCCATGTTTCAGTGTCTTGAAAAGCGCGCCCGCCAATGTCGCTCCAAGCTGTCGTCGAGAGTCGTAGTCGTGCAGTGGTCACCAAGATGTGGTAACTCATCGAGCTCAGCGCTGGAAATCTCGTCTGATGCGACGCCACTCGTAGCGCTCGCTTGGCCGCCACGTGGCGACTGGTGTGCGTGAGCTGTGCACGTGTGGCTTAATCAACACACAAGAAGGACAAGCACGACCGGCCGTTGAGGTCACTCACTTGTGCTTGCATTGTCGGCCGCGGCAGTCCATAGTCTTGCAATGGCCTTTTAACGAAAAACCGACCACTCCAATTCCGAATTATTGCCAATGCCTAGACTTTCATCCACCCACATCCTACGAGTCGAGTCCTTCCCGTTGGCCCGGAATCCGATCGGCCATGGCCATACTAATATCTGTCGCTCCTCCGTTGGATGAAGCAGTACGTCTACTGCGATGGCACGATCGATCCACGGCACTGACAACAGCACGTCGTTGTTGGACGTCCATTGCGCCTTGTCGACCAATTGCGTCCCGAGGTGCTGATGCAAGTCCGCCTTGGACGCATCGTCTATCAATAGTACGAGATGTATTAATAATAAGTCGCCATAGTCTCCAACCGACCTTGTCAAGAAAACGCGCAAACAAGCCGTAACCGCGTCGCGCTTGAGAAGCGTCAATGAGCTTGGGTTGGGCTTGCTGCGACGCAACCGTGCAGCCCAACAGAATCGGTCGGACATGCCACGCAAGGTGAATACACTGACACTCGGCGAAGACGGAGTGCTTTGTGTCAACGACGCCCGGCGGCAAGAGCGCGTAGAAAGCTGGCGCCAAGTTCGCGAGGCGACTCAAACGATAAACGACGCTGGATTGGCTAAAAGAAATATGGGTCCACCAATCAATGGACGGCACTAGGCTCGAGCTGCTCAACAACGACGATCCTTGGAATTTTCGTGCCATTTCAAGTTTTAAGTATTTTCTTTTTACTAAATACACCAAACAGAGGGCTCGAGCGACATGCGTATCTCGTAGCTCCTTTTGGGCGGCAGGACAGGACCACACTCCTTCGGCACGGAAGACACCGTCGCCCGCAACTCGTTGACGACATACCTGGACGGCGCCTTGCTGTGCGGAATCACCGCGCGCTCAAAGTTGATGCCCGAGAGAAGGCTCAAGCGCAGCCGCTCGATAAGCACACCGTTGCAGTAGCAGAGCAAGAAGCAGTCGGTGCCCCGTAGGCTAATGGTCGGACAGCACTTGAGCCGCGGGTTCAATTCCATCGCGTGGTAGATGGTGCCACCGCGCGCAGGACGCGGCGTTGCCATGTGCAGGGCTTTGGAGGCTTGGAACAAGGCGGCGCTCTTGACGCTATTGTAGCGCACGGAGCTACAGTCCGCTGGGATCGGCCGTGGTCGACGAACGCAGCCTAATTGTCATGATTGCTATCGGTTGCATCGGTCAATGCGTACCCGCGACCAAGCCGTACGCCAACGGAATGCTCAGCGTCGTCAAGGTATAGATGATACAAACGAGAGCCGCTTCGCTCTCTTGGCTTTGGAGGTCTGTGGGCACGAGGCAATAGAAGAGCGCATGGTACATCCGCGAACAATCTGCGATGTATTCCAGCATGAACACAAAGGCCGGACCGTACACGGTCACCGCTATCGCAAGCACTGTCGGGTCGACTTCGGAGAAGACGTGCTGCTTTTCCCAGCGCTTGAGCCCATAGGAGACGAGGCAGAGACCCCAGTACGCAAACCAGACCTACACCAAGTGAATCCATTAAACCTCTCGGATGGAGAAGGGCAACAACTAACTACAGATGTACCGTGCGCGACATGTAAAGGACACCTTGCAGTACAAGACCCAAGTCGTCGCTGACCTGAATTTGCATCGTCGCGACGCCAAAGTTGGTGATGTTGATCCAAATATCTAGGTAGTAGAGGGACGCGACCCATGCATCCTTGAGCACGATGGCGGTCGGATCGCCCAGCACGATCGCGTACGACCAGTCGCCCGGTGGCATCTTCAGTCGGTGGCCGCACCGACGAAGACGCGCCTC
>NW_012156444.1:29308-36437 GCF_000151545.1 Saprolegnia parasitica CBS 223.65
GATTGCTCCCTTTTCTTTCCGGCGTATTGTAGAATCTGCCGGCTCTGGAGACAGCAACAGCGAGCTCAGCATGCGCTTGGACAGCCCTACGCCGATGGCCCAGCGCTTTCTCCTCCTCGCCGAGACACCGACCCCGCATGCGGGCAGCGTGGCGATGCTCACCTTTGGCACGCAAGACCCGCATGGCTTGCCGATTTGCACGAGCCGCGACAGCACGAGCCTCGTGGCGACAACGACCCAGTGCTTCGTCGTGCTTGCCGACTCTAGCGCCACCGTTGACCAGCCGACGATCACCTTTGGTACGCTTGCACCGTGCCGCCTGCGCGACCCTCTCGTCGACCTCGATCAGGATGGCTCGTATGCGTTGCGACAAGGCGATGACAACATGCCCTGTCTGGCACCCACAGTCACCTTTGGCACACTCGAGCCTTGTCCCTTGTACGAGCCTGCGGTCGGCTTTGGGGCAGGTAGTCGTTACGTGTCGTACCCAGCCTTTCCGCGCTCGGTGGCCAACCCGCATACACGTGCGCCGAGCAAGCAAACGCTTACTTTTGGGACGCAAGACCCATGCTGCCTGTGTCTCGACGGTCTGTCCATGGGCGCCTTCCACGCCGGCATGTCGACAGAAGGGCCAGCTACGCCAGCCGCCCCCGTCGACTCCCTCAACTCGCAGCCAGCGCACTGTCTCTCTACCGATGACCGTCGTGACGACTCGACTCGAGCCCGGCCCGGTCACATAAAGGCCAACGGGCCATGGAAGCTCGCCAGTCGCGTCCTCGCAGTCGTCAAGTCTGTCATCACGTCCTTTGAAGCTATCCGTGCGACAACAACCAACGCTCCCCACGGTCACGACCTCGGCACGTGGATCGAGACGCTTTCGACGCTGCACGCTGAGCTGTCGCTGCACCCGTGGCGCTTGAGCACATACGTACCAACGCTGGTGCTTCTCCAGACGGAGCTCAACGGCCGCACCGAGCTTTGCGAGGACGGGTCATTGACGATCCTCGACAACCACGCTTCGATGCTCAAGGCCCTCCGGCGCCGCTACCCTCGCCTGCGCTGCTTCCGTTCTCAGCCCAAGCCATAATGGCATGAGGAGGAGAACGACAAGTGTGCGGATAACGATGCTGTAAGCCATGCGATAATAGCTTGGCTAAGACATCGCGTTTTCAAAATACCCGGCCAACTATATATAATAACGCATCATCGGTCCCATCGACATCATCCACGAGTTGCCCGACACACTGCGCCTGTCTGCTCCTCGATGCTCGCTCCTCACTTATCCTTATATGTGCTTTTGCGACAATAGTATCATGCAGGTTGGCTGGCGACGACTTGGTTAGAACGCGTCGGCGGTCGCGACCCTCGGCGCGGCAGTCGAGTCCTTGTACTACAAGCTGCTACGGGTATGGCAAATGACGGCACCGCTTTAGGTCGATCCAGGGTGCGATCTTCAACGTCTCAGGCCTGTACCTGCCCCGGCCTTAAAGAAATCTGTGCGCCGCGTGTCGTCTACCTCGGGCTACTGACCATCCAACTAGGTCGTTTGAGGATTCGGTTGTGGTCGACAACAACTGACCACGGCTCATCAACGAACGCGTTGCGTTCTGGTCGCCCAACCTCACCCACATGTGCGTTGATGCTGTTGTTGGTGTTGCTTTGGGTGCCACTCGTCCAGCTCGCTGAGAATCAACGGACTGCTCTCGTCTGCGGATGCCACGCCCATGGCATGGCCAAACAGTCTCGTTTACTTGTGCGCCTCCTGCTTCTTCTTTGCTTCTCGTGTAGGGACCTTTCGCTCGACTTGATCGAGACGTTTGAGCACTTGCCCTGTGTTCCCACACTGTTCGACGTCCGCGACTGCATGCGTGACGAGATGCGTTCGTGGAGCGTAGGTCTTGGCCGAGCTCGAGACGCATGCAATGCCACACGCAGACTTGACCAATGTGCGCGGCGAGCCGCTGGGCAACGTTGCCATCATGTACAAGGCTCGAACCTCGTCCTTGTCCGAAGTTCTTGAAACCCATGGCTTTCTACTAGGTCACGCAGGGCAAGATTGCACCCGCGTTGTCCTCCGATTGCCAAGCCTGGCGCGAGACGAACTTGCTGCCCACAACCCAGCGCTTCAACTGACGGCGAACGAGATCGTTGCCACTCTGGACGAGCTTTTTCTATCCATGTGTGTGACATGTGTAGGACAACTTGTCCAACGGGCTCCGTGTGGCGTCTTCGTCGTCTAGCGCCGTTTCCAGGTCTGCTTTCGACCCAACGCTCGCTACCAGTGCTGCCGACGTATGCGGATATCCGGATACGGCACTTGGATCCCAAGCGTCATTTCGCGAAAGGCCAAGTCGGAGCGGGAGGCAGAGGTGCTCATAATCGGCGGTCGTCGCATCATCAGTGCGGGTAGATGTAGTGATCGATAGCAGTCGTACTTCAATGGTTAGTCGAGGTTAGTGTGCAAAGGATGATCCAATTTATGCGTGTCAAATGACATGGCGCTACGCCATGCTTGATATGAAGCTACGGTTCTGAAGCACGACCAGCGACCGCCAACGAGAGATATAACGGGCGGCGGAATAGACTTGGCCGGCCCACGCGCCGGCCAGCGAAGGCCACCGACGATCCGGCGGCTGATTCGCACTGCGTTCTAGATATGACGCAACTCTGCGATTCAGAACTTGCAGCTTACCAAGTAGTTAGTAGTAGCTCGGACCAAGTTTTGCATTGCAGGAAGCTCAGAAAGAAGCTCCGTGGTCGTCGCGATAAGCACCAAGATGTAGAGCAGCTTGCTCGGGTACTTGCGCAAGGAAGCGCTTGGCCGAGGCGCAGCTGATCCTGCTCGACGATTGCCCTCCAGCTGGTGTTGCCTGGAATCCATCCCGATCAAATCCCTCCCATCCGCAACGATGACACCATGCCCCGTCTTTGACGAAAAGAGGGTCCCAAAACCCCCATCTTTCGATGCAAAGCTCTGCGCCACATCTCTTGGACGTGGCTGCTACGCGTGGTTTGTATCTGACATCCCGCGTCGATAGATTGCCATTAGGAGACTTATCTTGACAATAAAGGGTATATTTGTGGAATTCTGCACTTTATGTGGTATTTTAGACCGAAAAGAGAGATACCGCGACAAAGCGCCGGTTGAAGCCGCGTCTTTGCAACGATTTATGATGCAGCATCGTAAATAGTGTAGAATGCTTGCACCCACCGCAGCTTTCAATTTCAAATAGTGTGTTGTCGTGCGCGTCGTCGGTCAAAGCGGTGTAGGCTGTCCTTTACTCCTATCACTCTACGGGCAGGCGTTGGGTGTCGATCTGCACGTTGCTATGCAGACGCTCGTCGTGGTCCACGCTAGCGACATCCCGTTGCGTTTCGAGATGCAAAGAACGCTCCCGAAGGTTACGGACCAGGCCCATGTCAGATTGCGTAAATGCGATCTGACCGCGGTGGCATGGCCTGCGTGTACCGGTGCACGGGGCGTAGGACTCGATCGTGCTGCAGGCCACGCCATGTCGGGTGTCGTTCGGGCTGGCGTGCCGGGCGTGGCAGCGACCAAAGGCCTACGCTTACACTATAATCGACTTTATCACACTATATACGGATGGATCGGGCCCAACCAGTGGTTACGAGGCTGTGTATACTGGGGCTATGGTCGCGGCCACTTTGAGATTCTCGAATTCGCTTGAGCTCATGCTGCGCCAACTCGCCCGTCGCATCCCGTCGTCTGTCCGTGGCATGGCCACGTTCGACCGCACCAAGCCCCATCTCAACGTGGGCACGATCGGCCACGTCGATCACGGCAAGACGACGCTCACGGCGGCCATCACGCGCGTGCTCTCGGAGCAGGGTGGCGGCAAGTTCATTGCCTTTGAGGATATTGACAAGGCGCCCGAGGAGCGCGCTCGTGGTATCACGATCTCGACGTCGCACGTCGAGTACGAGACGGACAAGCGCCACTACGCCCACGTCGACTGCCCCGGTCACGCCGATTACGTCAAGAACATGATCACGGGCGCTGCGCAGATGGACGGCGGCATCTTGGTCGTCTCGGCCACGGATGGCCCGATGCCCCAGACGCGCGAGCACATCCTTTTGGCCCGCCAGGTCGGTGTCCCCGCCCTTGTCGTCTTCCTGAACAAGGTACGCTGCATCATCACTTCAAATTGCACAGGCACTGATGACGACGCGATTTCTAGGTCGACATGGTCGATGACGAGGAACTGCTCGAGCTTGTCGAGATGGAAATCCGTGAGCTCCTCGACGTCTATGACTTCCCTGGCGACGACATCCCGATCGTCCGTGGTTCGGCCCTCGCTGCCGTTGAAGGCCGTGACCACAACCTCGGCCGTGACGCTGTCCTTGAGCTCATGAACCAGGTCGACGAGTACATCCCGGACCCGACGCGTGACTTTGAGAAGCCGTTCTTGCTCCCGGTCGAAGATGTGTTTTCGATCTCGGGCCGTGGTACGGTCGTGTCGGGCCGTGTCGAGACGGGTGTCATCAACACGGGTGACGAAGTCGAGCTTGTCGGTATCCGTGACGTGCCCACGAAGACGACGTGCACGGGTGTCGAGATGTTCCGCAAGTCGCTTGACCGCGGCCAGGCCGGCGACAACGTCGGTGTCCTCCTCCGTGGCTTGAAGCGCGACGACGTCTTGCGTGGCCAGGTGCTCTGCAAGCCCGGTTCGATCTCGCCCCACACCAAGGTCGAGGCCGGTGTGTACGTACTTAAGAAGGAAGAGGGTGGCCGCCACACGCCGTTCTTCACCAACTACCGCCCGCAGTTCTTCTTCCGCACGGCCGATATTACCGGCAACATTGTGCTCCCGGAAGGCACCGAGATGGTCATGCCCGGCGATAACCCGACGCTCCGCATCGAGCTCATCCACCCCGTCGCCATTGACGAAGGCATGAAGTTCTCGATCCGCGAAGGCGGCCGCACGATCGGCGCCGGCGTCGTCTCCAAGATCATCGAGTAAGCGGCGACTGCGTAATATAGGACCAATCTTAGGTGGGTTAACACGATGAATATGTCTCCTCACATCTCTGCAACATCATCTTGCTCCTGCTGATCATCATCATACGACATCCTTCTTCTATCCAAGCACCCATGCAATATCGCGGGTGACGCCGACGGTAGAGACAGTCGCAGATTGAAAGTGTATAGATAGACGCGCAGAACGACAAACTACCCACGGCGCGCTATTACAATATTTTAAACGTGTTTTTCTAACCTAATATGGGCGGCCGCTCTAATGCGAGTGCGCCCGGTGGGCCTCATAGAGGCCGATGCACTGCTCTATCGAGAGGTTCGTGTTGGCCTCGAGCGACGACGCACACGCGCACTTGCAGAGGTCTTCCGAGCCCATGCAGTCGCGCGCGACGCCTTCGTACAAGTCGAGCTTGCGCTGCAGCGTCGAGGGCGAGTTGGGCGACGAGAAGAACGCACACTCGGTGATCGTCGAGGTCCAGTCTTGATAAATAGCACGCTGGAACTGGTAGAAGAAGACGCGCGCTTCCGGCGACGAGCCAAGCGCGAGGTCGGCGACTTGCGCCGACAGCTTGGTCATAAACTCGCAGTACGTCATGTGCATGGCCTGGATCTCGAGGAAGACCTGCTGCTCCGCAGCCGTGTTGGGCTCCTTGAGGCCCACGAGCAGCTCCCGGACGTCTGATGCGATCTCCATACTTGGTGGCTTGTGGGTTCGTCGGTAAATGCAAGAGTCCTAGCCGTCGTCGCCATTCTCATTGGTGCGCCAAGTACAGTGTACCCGAGTAGCTGCGGGCCGACGTATATCAGTTCTGAGAGGTCGCAATACAATCCGTTGTGGCCACCAATTTTTATGGCCTTTTCACAACGTACACTGTCGATTTGTATGCGCATTTGGGAAAGGCAAAAAAGGATCCGAATAAAAGACACTTGGAATAAAACCACCTGCTCTTTTAATGCGCAATGCAAAAAAGACGGCGTGTCTTTTTTTCGTGTCCCGCTCTTTGTGCATGGGTGGCGTGCATTGTATCATTGGCGATTTGTATGAATAGACATTGTACGACGCGTCTCTTTTATTCGATTGGGTGCGGGTTTTTAATTGTAAAATCGAACGCACGTGGCACGCTTTTTAATATGCGCCCGCAATGTCGGCCACGATAAGATCTTGAAGTTGAGCGTGGCACTGCCTCTAGCCACGGCGACGACGACGGCAACTGCAGCACCCGTGTACTGTTTCAATGTGGCAACCCCTCTTGCATACTATCTCGCCGCGTCGTTCTCGCCCTCCTTCTATAATCTCCTTCGCAGCGCGTTGTCGATATATATATATATATATATATCGATGCACGAGCGCGCCACCGACGCAGCTTCAACTTGCAGACAGAAGCGCGGACGCTCGCCGATGGTGAAGGAATCGCTGATACGCGTCGCAAGAATTGCGTTGTGGAGCTGCTACGTGCGGGCTGCTAATGTCATAGAGCCGGGACCTGTCCATTGTGCAAGGGCTGCAACAACTCAGACGGCGGCGCCGCGACGTCCGATTTTTATGCACTATAAAAACGACGCGACAGCGAATCCAATTTGGTTGTGGGAAATTAAAATCATCAAAAGATTCTAGTAGCGATGATCAGAAGGCGCGATGATGATGTAGTCGGGCAGCAGCAGATCTTGCACAGCAGAAATCTGATCGACGAGTTGGCTTTGTGACAGCGCGCGCGTGCTCGACGGCCTGTCTCGGCCCTACATACTGTAGACCACGACGCGACCAAGTGGGTGCAAATATGGAGCGAGCACTTGGTTCTGCGATCCGTCGGCCGCGTTGGAGGCGGCGCTGTCGTGGAAAGGCTCCACTCTGAAGTGCACCAGCTGGCGCCAGCATATGCCACATGTGAAAGAAAAGCGGCCGCTCGGGATCTGGCTCGGGATTACACACGCAAGGAACACTACACGATCGACCAGATCGTACGGACCAACATGGGACGATCCATGGGTGGACCTGCATTTTCCGAGAAGCTGCAGCGCCCGTGATCGGGTTGAGCGCAGTGTAGTGGGTTGAGCCCGTGCACTTGCTATAGTACGAACGCACCGATGCCTCCTCGATCTCCAAGGCGACACGCACAAGCGTCAAATTGATCG